>NC_091952.1:186428816-186693816 GCF_031021105.1 Erythrolamprus reginae | reverse complement strand
AAAAATAATTAAAAAATGACATTTCTAATACTAGTGCATGGAATGTTTTTATTTTAATTACTTAGACTACACTCCTAAACCTTTTCATTTGGAATAAAGTCATTGAATTCAGTGGGATACACACACACACACACACACACATACATACAGTATATATTGTTGTGGTTAGCTCTGGCCCAGCTCCTGCCCCAAGGACTGTGGATGTGGGGGAGACATCCACATGCTGCAGGCCTGTTTTGCCCCCGGTGGAATCTGATGATGAAGGCTCCTCTGACCAAGAAGACATGAGTGACAGGGAGGAGGAGAGTGTGGCAGACAGCTCAGAAGGAGAACAATTATCTAGCTCCTCCTTGGATTCAGAACAAGAATTAATGATACAGCCACGCATGCGGAGAGCAATGCATAGGCAACAACAACTGAGAGATTATTATCAAAGAAAATGAGGCCACCTGTGGTTGGGTGGGGCTGTGGTAATTAGTGAGGCTGCTATAAATAGCAGCCTGTGGGTTTGGCCATTGTGGAGGATTATCTGATCGTTGTGTTTCGTGACTGCTTTACTGACTTTGACCTTTTGTGTGCTGATTTTTACCTGCTTTGAAACTAAACCAGAGCAAAGTGTGTTTCACTTTGTGAAAGAAGGACTGTGAATTGCCTCACAGCTGCAAGCTAAGTATCTCAGAACTGATAAGGGACTTGTACAAATTACCAGTTTGTTTGGAGAGGAGTGCTCTTTGCTATATCAAAAGAGGGCTTAGTTTAAATGATTTTTCATTATAAAGAACATTGTTTTGAATTTTCAAACGTGTGTGTGTCTGAAATTTGTACCTGTGAATTTTTGGGAGGAGTCTACCAGAGATCCAGACAGAACACTATATATATATAGTTAAAATGATGGAGACTACTCAAAAAGAGGATAAATCAGCACCTAAAAAACAATAACTTATTGGACCCAAATCAGCATGGCTTTACTGAAGGCAAATCATGTCAGACTAATCTCATTGATTTTTTTGACTATGTCACAAAGGTGTTGGATGATGGTGGTGCCGTGGATATTGCCTATCTGGTCTTCAGCAAAGCCTTTGATACGGTTCCACATAAAGAGCTGATAAATAAATTAGTGAAGATTGGACTTAATCCCTGGATAGTTCAGTGGATTTGCAACTGGCTGAAGCGTAGACATCAGAGAGTTATTGTTAATGGCGAGTATTCTGAGCAGAGACAGGTTACAAGCGGTGTGCCACAAGGGTCTGTTCTGGGTCCTATTCTTTTCAATATGTTTGTGAGTGACATAGGGGAAGGTTTGGTAGGGAAGGTTTGCCTATTTGCCAATGACTCTAAAGTGTGCAATAGGGTTGATATTCCTGTAATATGGTAAATGATTTAGCTTTACTAGATAAATGGTCAAAGCAATGGAAACTGCAGTTTAATGTTTCCAAATGTAAAATAATGCACTTGGGGAAAAGGAATCCTCAATCTCAGTATTGCATTGGCAGTTCTGTGTTAGCAAAAACTTCAGAAGAGAAGGATTTAGGGGTAGTGATTTCTGACAGTCTCAAAATGGGTGAGTGGGCGGTGTGGTCGGGCGGTAGGAAAAGCTAGTAGGATGCTTGGCTGCATAGCTAGAGGTATAACAAGCAGGAAGAGGGAGAATGTGATCCCGCTATATAGAGCACTGGTGAGACCACATTTGGAATACTGTGTTCAGTTCTGGAGACCTCACCTACAAAAAGATATTGACAAAATTGAACGGGTCCAAAGAGGGGCTAAAAGAATGGTGGAAGGTCTTAAGCATAGAACGTATCAGGAAAGACTTAATGAACTCAATCTGTATAGTCTGGAGGACAGAAGGAAAAGGGGGGACATGATCGAAACATTTAAATATGTCAAAGGGTTAAATAAGGTTCAGGAGGGAAGTGTTTTTAATAGGAAAGTGAACACAAGAACAAGGGGACACAATCTGAAGTTAGTTGGGGGAAAGATCAAAAGCAACATGAGAAAATATTATTTTACTAAAAGAGTAGTAGATCCTTGGAACAAACTTCCAGCAGACGTGGTTGGTAAATCCACAGTAACTGAATTTAAACATGCCTGGAATAAACATATATCCATCCTAAGATAAAATACAAAAAATAGTAGAAGGGCAGACTAGATGGATCATGAGGTCTTTTTCTGCCATCAGTCTTCTATGTTTCTATGTTTCTATACGTATATAGAAACATATATATTATATATGTATATAGAAACTTTTTTTGGTAAAGGAACAAATCAATTTAAAAGTTTGCATTCACTGCCTCCCTGTGGTGGCTCCAGTTTGATCTATATAAACTATAAAATAAAGCATATCTGACATTAGCCAATGACAGAAAGATGTGACATATGGTGGCATAGCCGAAAGAGTACATACATTTGGTGATATATTTCCCTAAATATCTGAACATGCAATGAAATTCCACAGCAGCAGGGTTTTTTTAATCTAAGTTAACAATACCAGATTTATAACTTGCTAGGTAAATTATATACTATGATGACATTTCTTGATTACAGAGAAGTTTGATCTTGAGGAAAAAATGGGCTATAAATATAAAAATAATTCAATACAAAGCTGTAGATGGCATGAGATGCTAAATGTCTTTGCATGTAGCCTAGGAGAATTGTTTTTAAGTATGGGGCTGGGGGGGATGTGAGTCTTAAATACAGATTGAAATTCATAATTGTAATGCATAAAATACTGAATGTCATATTGGAATGGAAGAGAAAGTTGAAATTAATTAGGAGGCTGGATTAAAAACAAACATTTTTTCTTGTTTTCCTTACCTTCCTGTTGAACCTTATGGAAAAGCATTATCAACAAATAATATATAAAGATAGGTAGATTTTTACTGACTAGACAGGAAGAACCGATATGTAAAATGCAAAGGAAAATATCCGTTGAATGAGTGAGCTTGAGAGTGACATATTTCAACAGCGATACACCCTATGAATGGACTCAATCAAGTGGGGAATAAAAAAAATTCATTTTCTGACAGGACTGTCAGTGAAATCATCAAGAGCTGAGGACAACAAATCCATAGCTGGGCAAAAAACTGACAGGGTGGAAAACAAGAGTCTCTGATGCTGAGCCTTCCGTTTCAGCTGTTCAGAACATAATTTCAAAGCAATTATTGCTCCAGCTGGTTCTACTAACTGCAAGTTGCAGACTCGCCTGATCTTGTCACAAAGAACAGTACATGAAATCAAACTAGTAGAAATACTGTGTTTGCAGGTGTAAATCAATTATACCAAAACCAGACCAATGTGGATCATTGACTTAGAGAATTCAGATTCAGAAACAGCTAAAACATAAATATTTATCTTTCGACGCAAATTTAATCAACATTCAGTCCTTATACAAGTTTACTCAAGAGAAACAAATCCAACTTAGTTCAGCAGTATTTCCTTCTAAGTAAATATGCATATCATTGTGTCATGAAGTCAACTAAAATCCAAATAGTTTAATTTCTCGATTTGGAAAAGTTATTTCCTAATACCTTAAATGCAAAGCATATGAAATAATAGATCTATATACTTGTTAATCAGTGGGTCAAACGTCATAAAATCATGATCAAGAAACTTTACCCACTCTTCGTGTTTTCTCATACTATATTTTTTCATATTTTCAGAACACTGGTTTTGATGCAGAGAATTTAATTTGTTAACGGTGCCCTTGCTAGTAAGTAAGCATGTACATTCTCACTTGGTCTTTTTAAAATCTTTTTTTTTTTTTTTTTGAAAATAAATGACAGTTGCTAAATGACAGAAATTCATGTAAATGATTTTAAAAGATGATAGATAGATGGATAGATAGATAGATGGATAGATAGATAGATAGATAGATAGATAGATAGATAGATAGAGGAAGGTAGGTAGGTAGGTAGGTAGGTAGGTAGGTAGATAGATAGATAGATAGATAGATAGATAGATAGATAGATAGATAGATAGATAGATAGAGGTAGGTAGGTAGGTAGGTAGATAGATAGATGTAGGTAGGTAGGTAGGTAGGTAGGTAGATGATAGATAGATAGATAGATAGATAGATAGATAGATAGATAGATAGATAGATAGATAGATAGATAGATAGATAGATAGATAGATAGATAGATAGATGGAGAGGCAGGCAGGCAGGCAGGCAGACAATATTTAAAATTAAGATTAAGATGTTATGGAGAGAACAAAAAAAGCCAAGCCAGAGTCATATTATGAAGAGGTCCATGAAACTGAGACTAAGTTTTTGACAAAGAATATAAAGGGATCGAAAGAGGTTTCAAAGCAGTAACTTTTTGTTGTTTGTTGTTCACATGTTAAGTGCACTCTGTAGACTTGAGTGACGAGGGTCCCATTTCTAACACAGCATGGAGTGGGTGATCTCCTCAACTGTAAAATGAAGCCATAAGAGCTCAGCATGAAAATGTATTAGCAACAGTTAGATAAAGAAGACCCCAGCAAGGCGTACACACTTTCAATTGGTAAAATAATGCTTGTACAAATTGTTTTTGGTACATTAAGTATCTTCCACAGCCAAATTTAAAGAAATGGGGAGTGGGAAAGAGAGAGAGAGAGATTTGAGGGAATACATAAATAAATCCGAGATACTGAAAAACACCTAGTTAATTTTGTTTCCTAAAAAAAATAAAAATAATCATACAATCTGTATATATGTGAACAGATTCTGAGTTTGACAAACCTACAGATAGTGAAGTGTTATGCAACTCTCCAGCTGTAATAAAAATAATCTTGCAATCATAATGATCTTCATTATTACCGTCACCCAACATAAGATACACAGCTACAAAGCATGGTAAAATAACATTAAACAGAACAAAAATAGAAGGCAGGAAAAAAGAGGTTGTACATTTATACTAATCCAGCAGCTCTTTACTGACTATGACATACTGACAAGGAAACAAGGTTATGAAAAATGATCTGACATGATGTTGCTAAACCTATGCATTTCAAACAGAGGAGCACACTGTGGCATGCCAGAAATGAATTTCTAAGCTACTTTAGGGATTCGTGTGTGACGTGGGAGGGAAAAGATGAGAGGCAGAGGAATACGATAACAAATTTATTGAAAATGCATTGCTTTTTAAGGAGACCTAGTTATATCAAATGAAATAGATGACAGCGAGGTATCGCTTTAATAAAAACCGAACATTTTGCTAAGATTAAGCAGGCTATGATTCCAAAAATAATTGTTTGAAAGGAAATCCTGTTGAAATTAAGAGAGATTTATTTCTGACTAAATGTGTTCAGAGCTGAGACATTACCCTAGTTTGCAGGTATTTCTGTTTGGTTCAGTTACATACAATAAATGTACAATGAGGTATAACCACTTTAGAGGCTTTCTAATAGTGTAATAAGATCCATGTCATTAGAAAAAAATAATTGATCTAAAGGTGAGTTTGCATGATTAAAACAACTTCTGTAAGTAACCAAAGCCATCATAATATATCATACCTTCTCAATCAATGCTTTTTGATGGTTCATATGTACTGCTGAAAGCCGGTGTGTGATAAAACATTGAGTGATCAGCTATTGAGTTATTTACATACATATGTAAATCAGGTCTAAGTGAATTAGCACAGCAGTACATGAAGAAACCCAGGGATAATCAAGTCTTCTTTAACTCCTTTATATCTCCCAAACAAGGTCTAAGGCCATTTTATGTGCAGACAGGAAAAATAATAGCTTTCCCTAAGGGGAAGATAGATTACATTGGGAAATATTCCTCTATAAAAGAAGCACTTTAAAAATGGATATATTAAGGAGACAAATCAATTTAGTGTTAACCATGAGGTACTGTTTTTCTACAGGGATGGAATGGAGGAGGAAGAGGAGGAGGAGGAGGAGGAGGAGATAAACTTGTTCATAGCCTCAGTACAATTAAAATAACTGTTCTTGCATGAATATGCTGTTCATATTAAGATATTCAGCCTTAAAATGAATATGTTAGTCACAAGATTCTTATTATATCCATATACATATAGATGAGTCACCAAATCTAGGTAAATCCAGGTAAGGAGTTTCAGGGAAAGGTGTTAAACTAACTTCTTATTATCTTGTCAATGAAATTCATAATTTCTGTATGTCAGGTCTATCTCCTCCCTTTTTTGTGCTTTCTAATTTGGGTGATATCAGCTGTTTATTCTTTATGATATTGTATTATTTTATTCCAATAAAAATAAAAGACAATTTCTCAAATTAGATGTTTCCTTGTGGGGCACTGCTCAAGTGCCCTAGGCACAGAAAATGCTCTAGTATTTATTTATTTATTTATTTATTTATTCATTCATTCATTCATTCATTCATTCATTCATTCATTCATTCATTCATTCATTTATGCCACCCTTCTCCTTAGACTCAGGGCGGCTTACAAATGTTAGAAATAGCCCTTTTTAAACAGAGCTAGCATATTGCCCCCACAATCTGGGTCCTCATTTCACCCACCTCAGAAGGATGGAAGGCTGAGTCAACCTTGAGCCAGTGATGAGATTTGAACCACTGACCTGCAGATCTACAGTCAGCTCTAGTTGCCTGCAGTACTGTACTCTATCTGCTGCGCCATCTCGTATTGTAGGTTATTGTCAATTATTGTCAACGATATAGAACATTGATTTTGACTATTTTGACTAAAAATAGATCTTGATTATCTTGACTAAACACTCTGCTCTCTGTTCTATTTAAGGTAAAAGTTACTTACTCAGCTCTTTCTAGTCTATACTAGCACAATATAAACATGTGCTCACCTATATGCTTGACATGAACTGTCTGTATATTAACCAATTATCACATTGTTACTAGTTAGCTATCTTTGGAGTAAACCAATCATTGTAATTATGCGCATAAGAAGATTACTATGAGCATAAACACAGCTGACCGAGAGGAGAGACTTCTTAGCTTGGGAAGCTTCTCCATTATATGTGGAGCCATCATTCAGGATGGATTGTCCTCATCCACTCAGAATGAAGACTGAGTCTATTACTTTTTTCTGGATCTGCCCTCCTAGGACCCAACTTTGACTCAGTCCTGAGACTTACAGTCATGGCTATTCAAGACCCTGCTCTCCCTCTCAACGAGCCATATCTCCTGGGTTTCCAAAATCCAATTGGACTGGCTCAGTTGGACAGAGGAGAACCATGTAGTGTGGTGCCTTCGCCTGTCTCTCTTCAATGACATCATGAGTCACTTCGGCCTTCTGCAGGTCGACCTGTTTGCAACCCTGAAGAACTCCCATCTCCCAAAATTCTTCTCTTAATTTCCATTCCAGGGTGCAGAGGAGGTCAACGTCCTCTGGGGACAGTGGCCATCAGGGCTTCTCTACTCATTCCCTCCCTTGCCAATCCTTGCCAATCAGGTCATCCAGAAGATGCTAGAGCAGTGGGCGGAGGTGATCCTGTAAGTACCTCATTGGCTGTGAAGGGCATAGTTCATGGACCTGAGGGCCCTGTTTGTATCTCTGACATGAAGGATACCAGTCAATGAATCATCACTCAGTGGTACCAACTGACCACCTGGTGGTTGAGTGGTGCACTTTGAGGCAACAGGATTATGATCCCAATGTCATCTTTACCATCCAGGTGTCTTATCAGCCCTCCACAGCCCTATGCCGCAACTTGGAAATCTTTCTGCTCCTGTACGCATTGAAGGGTCTTTTGCCTATGCACATACCTCTTCCAAAGGTGCCATAATTCCACCAGTGGAGGTTGGCCATGGGTCTCCCCCTTAACGCTCTTCACCGCCAGGTGGCAGCCCTATTCTCTGTCCTCTCTTGTGACCAGGTGGACTCTTTGGTGCGATTTCCCATGGGCTGCTGCTTTTTGTGAGGGACTTTCAACCTTCGCCCTCTGGTTATCAATCGCTACCTGACCTGGGACCTTCCCAGGTGTTGCAGTCTCTGATGGGACCTTTTTATGAGCCTTTTCAGTCAGCTATCCTCCAGTATCTCTCCTTTGTCTTCCTAGTGGTGATCACATCTGCTCACAGGATCTCCGAGGTCTCCAACATTTTCATCTGGAAAGACTTATGTATTTTTCATTTGGACTGTGTTGTTCTCAGGTTAGATCCTTCATTCATTCTGAAGGTTAATTCCACTTTTCATCAGGCTCAGGAGCTGGTTCTTCCCAATTTTTACTCATGCCCACTTCATGTGTCAGAGAGACTTCGGCACAGGCTGGACATCCATGGGGACTTATGCATATAATTAATAGGATGCACCAGTTCTGCAAGACCGAGGCACTTCTGGTGGCCTTTCTGCATCATTCATTGGGTTAGAAGGTGTCCTCCACAATTATTAGCCATTGGATTTGTGGGACTATTGCTAAGGTGTACGAGCTTTTGGCTCTGCTGCAGCCATTGGAGATCACGGCCCACTCCACACATAGTGTGGCAACATCCACAGCCTTTATGACTGAAGCACCTCGGTAAAGATTTGTCAAGCAGTGACTTGGACTTTTTCTCAATTCATCTGCCACTACAAATTGACAAGTTCTCATCGGCGGGATGCAGCCCTTGGTCGTAGGGTCCTGCAAAGGGCCCACAAGTAGTCTCACTGAATTGGACCTGGCCCACGCTAGGGACTTTTGGACTTTGGTAGGTCCCATCCTGGCCCACCCTAGGGACTTTTGGACTTTGGTAGGTCCCATCCTGAATGGTGGCTTCACCCACGATGGAGAAGGGGCATTGATCTTTCTTGATATGCCTCTTCTCATCAGGTGGAGCCATCATTCACTCCGGCCCTCCGTATTCCTCATTTCTTGGACTGGAATTGTGGCCATGTTACTTCTGTGGTTTTTGCATCTTCCTTGGACTGACTTTTTGTTAGCCAGCATCTTCCCTTTTTTGGCAGTTTCAGGAATGGGGACATCTTATATTTGACTGTACATGTTGATAGCCACATTGAGTCTGCTTCTTTGGTCTCATCGAAGCTGGGTCCTAGTAGAGAGGATCCATCAAAAAGTAACAGACCTGGTCCTCATTCTGAGTGGAGGAGGACAACCCATCCTAAATGATGGCTCCATCTGATGAGAAGAGGCGTATCAGGTAAGACCAATGCCCCTTTGCTCAGAAATCATGTCTACATGTCCATGATTAATATACAGTATTACTAATTGCAATATTGAAGAGTGGATTTGAATAACTCAAGTCAGTGCCTTGAGTAAAAAGAAAAATCAAAAACATTTATCCATAGGATCACAAACTGATGTTCTATTTTTCTCCCATTTTTGTTTATTTATCAGCTGATTATTTTTCAAATGCAAATAGTGAACATCTGTATAACTTATGATCTTTGAAACTAAATATCCATAGGGAGCAAATATTTGTCTACTACCTGGTATCATAAAACATCTGCTGGGACGGGTTAATGGTTATTCTATTGTGTGGGCTTATAACTTATTTATTCAAATGCACAATAAAAAGAACACAACCCAGAACCATGTCTTTTCACATTAAGTTTCATACTAAATTAGAGCATTTATGAAAAAAATGGTATGTAGTTTATATATTGGTCTGAATCAACTTCATTTAAAACATTTTCCTAAATTAGCTCTGAGCCCTTTTTCCCTAATGAACTTCAGTTGTATTTGAAGAATAAAAATAGATGCCACAGAACTCACTGAATATCCATAATTTTCTACTCACTACTTAACTAAGATATCTAAATGCAGAGGTAGGTATTGCCGAAGAGACGGAGTAACGACACGGACACAAGAGCTGGATTTAAACTTGGGTCATTTTTATTAATAATAATTTGCATAATTTATTTTTATTAAATTAGCATAAATTAGCATAAATTAGCATAAAATCAACATGCTTAACTATGACCCAAACAATGGACCTGCAGGGTCAAACAAATACTTCCGGGGCGGAAATGACGTAGCAATCAACATTCCTGGGCAACTATGGGCGTAGCTCGATGCTAGTCCAGGTGAGGGACCTCTCCCTCACCTGAGACCCTGCCATGCACTCGCATGAGGGGGGTCCCGCCGGCGCACCCCTACCCAGGGACTTCAATGTGCGGGACCCAAAGACAGGTTCCCCCCAACTGCTCAGGTAGCACCCCACCATGAGCTTGGAGAGAACCTGTCAATCATCCCCAAAGATGCCCAAGGGAGAACGCGCAGTTGCTAACCACTACCCAGATTTCCGCCCCTAACCTGCCACGGAGCGGGGGTCAGATCTCTATCTTGGCCCCCCGACTCCCCCCTCTAGCTGCGCCAGCTCACGCAGCGGCCGCTGCAGGTCCTGTAAGAAAATGGCGTTCCCCTGCTCTGACAGGTGAACGCCGTTGGCCCGGTAAAGCCACGGCCGATCTACAGTGATGAGGGGATGGGCCACTACAACCCCACCTAATTCCCTAACTGTTTTGCCCAGGGCCTTATTCACTCTACGTCTGACCCGGTGAATGGCCCTAAGGGAAATGGAGTCCCTCCATACGATCCTTGGGAGGATCTCTGACCACACCACTTGCGTGGTTGGCCACACAGTGCGAAGCCACCGCAGGTCTTCGCGCGCCTGGATGATCAACGGTAGACCACCAAGCAGGCATAGGTCATTGCCACCGAGGTGCAAGACCAGCCATCTGGGTGCGGCTATGGGCTGCCGCCCACCCAGTCCCATCTGAGCGCGACCCTGGGTAGCCGCCCGCCCAGCAGCGCCGGGTACAGCCCTGAGATGCTGCCCTCCCAGCAACGTCGGTATGAGCCCCTCCCACCGCATACCTCTTCAGCCCATCCAAACAACATTGACCCACCGTCCCAATGACAACTGGGTCCCGATGGCGCTTCTGGCTGCTGAGCGGCCGGCCCAAAATACCATGCTGTGGCCACACAGCAGCGCCGTCGGTTTCTGATTGGCATGGGGACCTGGAAGAGGACACACACAGAGAGGTTACCTAGCCTAAGCCCTGCCTAGGATCCTCGGCGGGCCTAACATAACCCAAATATGCCGCCGACCGCCAGCGGCCAATCTCCTGAATCCGATGGGCCGGGAAACCAGAAAGCGCCGCTCTAGTGGCGGCGCCAATACGGAACGAATGCGTTCCATATCCGGCGGGATCCATGCCCACCTGAGCCATTGCTTTAGACACTAAAGCCCAGAATTGATAACGGGTCAGGGGGGTACCGTCCTGATGCTTAAAAAGGTACCCTTGCCCTGACCCCCTTAAGCCACAAAACTGCTGCAAAGCAGCCACCGGGCATAAAGACTGGTCGGTGGCTGCACTAAGCTCTATCTTAACCCCTCTGTGCAACTGATCTGTCTTGGAATGTCTCACCAAAACAGAGACACCCCCCTGTACAAAGGCCAGATCAGTAAACTGGAAGGCACGGAGTGACAAGTCAGCCTGTGAGGAGGCCATTGCCTCGCTGACCCTAAGGGCCCCGAAAAACATGACACAAGTGGCTGCCCTAAAAAGACGGGCCTCGTACAGAGAGGCACACAGACTGTCCAAGGCCTGATTAATCAAGGACAGCTGCTGAACCGTCAGGGCCTGACGAGTGTCAGAAGGGACCCCCTGTCGCTCCCTCACCCAGCCTTCCAGCATCTTCCGAATGCGGAAGTCACCAGAAAAGTCACTAAACCCCCCCGCCTTGGACAGAAAGGCGAGGCCGGCTAACCTGGACCTAATAGTCCTAACTGAAAGGCCACGCTGCCTCAGCAGGACGCAAAATTCCGCCAGGTGTTCAACTGGGGCAGGCCAACTATGGGGGTAACCCTTACCCTGCCTGAAATCCCCAAACCCCTTACCTGCACGCTGGTAGGCCCGCAGGGTGCCCGGTGCTACTGAAAGGGCGATCGCCCTGGAGGCCTCGTCTCTCCAACGCTCGGGAGCCCGCCCAGGCTCCAAAGGTGGACTGGGAATACCTCTGGCGACTCCCGTGCCCACGGGGCCAGGGTCCGAAACCTGGACAACTGACCACGGGACAAGGCGTCAGCCACCCCGTTATCCAGCCCGGGGACATGTCTAGCCAGAAACAATGCGTTCAGGGACAAGGACTCGTGCACAAAATGGCGGACAAGCCGCATGACCCTGTCACTCTTAGAGGACAGGGCTTTAACAACATGGACAACTGCTAGGTTGTCGCACCAAAAGTGCACAGTCTTGTCCCTAAACTGCTCCCCCCAAAGCTCTAAGGCCACTATCAAGGGGAAGAGCTCTAAGAAAGTCAGGTCCTTAACCAGAGAAGAGGCACTCCATTCCGGAGGCCACACCGACCAGCACCACTGGTCACCTAATACTACTCCAAAACCGCAAGTCCCCGCAGCATCGGAGCAAAGCTGCAACTCAGCTTCCAAAAGAAGCTCGTGCCTCCAAAAAGACAACCCATTAAAGTGTTCCAAAAACTCCTGCCACACGCAGAGGTCAGCCCTGACTCCTGCGCATAAGCGGGTACGATGATGGGGCAAACGCAGCCCCCGCATCGCATCATACAACCGTCTAGAAAAAGCCCTGCCCGGCACCACTACTCGACAGGCAAAATTAAGGATCCCGGCTAGTTCCTGGAGCTGCCGAAGCGTAACCTTCCTGCAGCCCAGGATCGCCTCCAGCTTGCACCTGATTTTAACCAACTTGTCCAGGGGCAATCTAGAAGATTGCTCCTCTGAGTCCAATTCAATACCGAGGAAGGTAATCCTGGTAGCAGGGCCTTCGGTCTTCTCAGAGGCTAAAGGCACCCCTAGTTGAGCACAAAGGGCTTCGAAGTCCCGCATCAGAGCAAAGCATTGCTCCGAGTGCGCAGGCCCTGCCAACAGGAAGTCATCAAGGTAGTGAACGACCGAGCCCAGGCCACTACGCCTCCTGAGCGCCCACTCCAAGAAGGTGCTAAAACTCTCAAAAAGAGAACATGAGACAGAGCAGCCCATTGGCAATGCCCTGTCCACATAAAAACCACCTTCGAAATGGATGCCCAGGAGCTCGAAGTCGTCCGGGTGTATGGGGAGGAGCCGGAATGCCGACTTGATGTCGCACTTGCCCATAAGGGCGCCAACCCCACACTTCCTAACCATGGTCACGGCCGCATCAAAAGAAGCATACCACACCGAACACAGTTCGTCAGGAATAAAATCATTCACTGACTCCCCTTTAGGAAAAGACAAGTGGTGAATCAACCTAAATTCACCACTCGCCTTTTTGGGGACCACCCCCAAAGGGGACACTCTAAGATTCGGAAAGGGCGGCTCCGGGAAAGGCCCGAGGACCCTGCCTTCAGCCACCTCCTTCCCAATCTTGGCCCTAACAATGTCCTCATGTCCGACAACCGACCTGAGGTTATCGGACATGAAAGCCTTCCTGACCCCCACGTAAGGGATCCTAAATCCCTTTGGAAAACCTAGCAAGAGAGCAGCCGCTCTCGAGCGAGGGTGGTAGTCAACCAACCAACCCTCAAGCACAGCTACATTAATTGGGTTGGGCCCCTTTTCCCCCAGCTGATGCGGGAGGCTTACCTGGACCCCCACCCTTCTTCTCCGCCCCCTTCTTGGGGCGGGGGCACACAGAAGATGCATGGGGCCCCCCAAAATTCCCGCAGGCATGCTTGTATTTGCAAAAGGGATGAAAACACGCCCCTTTCGCAGCAAATTCATGACAGGCGGGTGAGGCCCCCTTACCAGCTGCAACAGGAGTCACCTTGGCCGACGTGGCCACCGCAGGCTCCTCCTCCATGAAATGACCGCTGTCGGTCCGCTCACACCCCTCTTTGCCAGACATATGCGTGGCCCGGAACCACAGGTCCGGTACCACCATATCCCATGGCAGGTTGGGCTCCACAGCCATCCTCATCCTAAAGCCCTTATCATAATGGCGCCATATGGTGCCTTTGTATTCAAAATTAGCCCTGGCGATCAAATCAATATACTTAAGCATCGCCGAGGCCATGGCAGGCTGCGTCTGAATCACCACTGACGCATACGTCAGAAAAGCGTACAGCCAGGAGCTGAAACACTTGGTGACTTTTGTTTTCTTGGGCTTTTCCCCAGGAACTACGTCTTTCTCCTGCTTAGGGACCTCCCGATTGAGCAGTGAATAAAGGTCCACGTACTCCCCCCTCCAAATAGCTTCCTTCACGGACGGGTGGAGATGGTAACCTAATGGGGTGGCCGGCAGACCACATGGGATGGCCCCCGCCTTAATACTGGCGAACGGGTCCCACACCGTGGTGGCCCCCGTCCCTAACACCCCAAGCCCTGGGGATAGGCCATCAATGGAAGCGGGGGCATAACTGCAGGAGCTGTAGGGGTCCAACCCCCCACCCCGGTCACCCCGGGCACCCCAGCCACCCCCGGCCCAAGCGGCGATGCCGCGCCAGGCACCGGCGCCCCCGCCAATGGGGTCGACGACAACCAGACCTGCCCGCATGCGCCCGCCTGGGGGCCCCCAAAGCTAACCCCGTTCCCCAGCCCCGTCGAGGGAAAACCCGCACCGGCTAAGGGAAGAAATGAAGGAGGTGTATTGTGTGGTGCAACCTCACCTGCCCCGTACGGGGTTGAAGACATCCAAGGGGGCCCCACCACGGCGGGGCCCGGAAAAGCTGCCAAGTGCCCGGACTGGGCCGCCTGCCCGGTCTGGGCCCTCTGCCCGGTATGGGCCGTCTGCCCGGCCTGGGCTGCTGCTGGAGCTCCTCCCGACGCTGCTGGCACCTGCTCGAAGGCCCCCCAAGGGCCCAAGCCGCTCCGCCACTGCTCGAGCTCATTGAGCCTCTCCAACACCCTAGCCCAAGAAAGGGCAGGAGAAACATCAGAGTGAGGGGCTGCAGGTAAAAGCCCCACCGCCCCCTCCTCAGGCACCACCCCAGGGGCCCTCTCCATACTCGCCCGAGCCCGGGAAGAAGGCCTAAGGGCCCTCCTGGGATGCGAGGCAGCAGGCTGGGCCACAGGGGCCTTGGCTTGCCTCTTCTTAGGGGCCATGCCTCCCAATTAGTAAATAAAGAAAAACCCTTTTGTTTATTTTGCCCCAACACACCTGCAGCAAGGTAACCTTGCCAAGCAAAAAATTACCCAGGGGCTTACAGCACTAAAATCCACCCCCTGGAGCAATAAACAGGGCCCAACCCCAGGTGCCCCTGTGGACCCCCAAGGCCAGTCACCCCGAACCCTGGGCTAGGCCCAACCACAAACCCCCTCCCAGCCGGGAGCGAATCACCACTCCCCCTCGGGCCCAAGGGGGACCAGGACACCAGCGCCGCCGATCCAACTGTTCTGCAGTCTTCTGGCACCGCTGGGCTTCGAAGAAAGGCCTCTTCGCCGGCTTCAAAATGGCGGCCGCAACATGAGGCCACCACAAAATGGCTGCCAGGAGCAAACAAAATTGAATGTCTGCTCCAGCTGCTGGTCCGGGCGAAAAGGCTTGGCCCAGGGCCTGCAGGCCCTTAAATAGGGCCAGCAAGCCCCGCCCCCGACCGGCAGCAACGTCAGGCCTCGTAGGCCTGATTTTTGGCCGAAATCTCGTCTCGCGAGATTTCGGCCGAAAACAAGATGGCGGCCGCCATGAGGGAGTCCGGTGTCTGCCCGGTCCCTCCGGCAAATGCTGCCAGCCGGTAAGTCGACCGGCGCTAATATTTTAGACACAAGGGAGCTCAGTTAGAATATTAACAATGTATACTTTTATTTATAAAAAATGCCTGCCATTGCAATTTGTTCGTGTTTAAATGACAGGTAGTCTTTGATTTACAACAGTTTGTTTAGTGAACATTTGAAGTTACAACAGTACTGAAAAAAGTGACTTATGACCATTTTCACACTTATGATTTTTGCAGCATCTCCATGATCACATGATCAAAATTCAGATGCTTGGTAACCAATTCATTTTTATGACAATTGCAGTGTCCTGGGTAATGTCATTCCCTTTTGTGACCTTCTGACAAGCAAAATCACAACTCAATATCTGTCTCTCACAGGTCGAGATTGTCTATTCCCCAAAGAATGTCTCAGATATTCTTCATAGATGCACAGAATCTAGTTAGGGCTGCAAAGCATAGAGAAGTCAGCAAAATTACTCTATGAATTCCATCAGGTAGCATTGGAAGCTACAAATCCTGGCATATGAGCCACCCCAGGTCTCCAGAGAGGGGAAACATACAACAACAACAACAACAACAACAACAACAACAACAACAACAACAACAATAATGATTATGATTATGATGAAGAAGAAATGTAATTTGTCCCATAGAACAAGTGGAATCAAAATATGTAGTTTACTGCAATGCAATAACCAGTATTTCAATGTTCTTATTTACTTTAAAATCCTAAAATGAAAAATCCAAAATAGGAAAAAAGTCTCCTTGGATAAATTAAAAGTGCTATAGTAATTGCCAATAAACAAAATGGATCTCTACATTCAGCCCCAAAATATATATTATGGGAATATGAAGGTGCTTCTATCATCTGTTTTGATTTTATCTTACTTTGTGAAAAGTTTGTCTTAGTAACTAAGTAAAAATAGCGAATTAATAGTTTATCTTTAATTTCAGAAACATCCAGGAGCATCTTGTTTCAATGTAATAATAAATATTATTTTCAAACTTCAGGAAACAGCATTATTGTCTACTCTTGAAAATGTTTACAAATTGACACTGCTATTGTATCTGAGACAATTGATTATTAGATATCATTTTTCATGTTTGTGACTTGAAAACTAATTAAAATTATAAAATTAATGCCATATTATTTTGGTGATGCTTTTAGAAAACCGAAGTGATTTTGCAAACTGCTAAACAAGTTGGAAATAATTATTTTTCAGATTCTATACTTCTCCAAATTGATCACAGGCATTCCCACTTTAAAACTGCATACAAAGAAATACAGATGAATTATTTAGTTTCCAAAAAAACATACAAAAATGTATACAAAATTAATTTATCACTGAGCATGAGCAATATAACTGATATGAGTTATATTTAAATTGAGCCATATAAACATGTGTTTATGTCCCTTTATTTTAATAAGATACTATTGAATGTTTTGAAAAGCATTAATAATAATAAATATTTAAAAACAAATGCTTTGCTTATTGACAGGTAAAAATGCACATGAGCATATAACTTTTCACTAATTACCACAAAAATATTTAGTTTGAACAAAAATCTACAGGGATAGACCAAGGAAAATCAGGCAAAAATGAATTGTAAAAAATACTTTAAAATTTAAATTATTAAAAGATCAGAGATAATCTGGGGAACATGTATTTATCTTAGATTTTATATCTACTGGCAAACACTCAAAACATTTCCATTTCAGATATGTTTCTTATGTGATTTAAAAAAAAAATAACGCACATCTCATATTTTAATTTAGTAATGCAGTATGATTGCAAGCATATGCATGTTTCCACTGCTTCTTAATTTAAAAACAAATCATCATTCTTACATCACCTTATATCTTTAACTAGATGAAAAAAAACCAATCTTCTGTCCTACATGATCTAGTCCAAATGGTTTTAGGGATTTCAAATATAAAAATAATATAATATAATATAATATAATATAATATAATATAATATAATATAATATAATATAATATAATATTATATTATATTATATTATATTATATTATATTATATTATATTATATTATATTATATTATATTATATTATATTATATTATATTATATTATATTATATTATATTATATTATATTATATTATATTATATTATATTATATTATATTATATTATATTATATTATATTATATTATATTATATTATATTATATTATATTATATTATATTATATTATATTATATTATATTATATTATATTATATTATATTATATTATATTATATTATATTATATTATATTATATTATATTATATTATATTATATTATATTATATTATATTATATTATATTATATTATATTATATTATATTATATTATATTATATTATATTATATTATATTATATTATATTATATTATATTATATTATATTATAGTGAACACAAGAGCAAGGGGACACAATCTGAAGTTAGTTGGGGGAAAGATCAAAAGCAACATGAGAAAATATTATTTTACTGAAAGAGTAGTAGATCCTTGGAACAAACTTCCAGCAGAAGTGGTTGGTAAATCCACAGTAACTGAATTTAAACATGCCTGGGTCAAACATATATCCATCCTAAGATTAAAAACAGGAAATAGTATAAGGGCAGACTAGATGGACCATGAGATCTTTTTCTGCCGTCAATCTTCTATGTTTCTATGTTTCTATATTCAATATATTAATGCTTTTGTGGTATATGCATGTTTTTATTTATTTGTCAAATTTATTTGCCACCCATTTCATGGTCCAGGTAACTCTGAGCAGCTCACACCAGGATAAACAACATATAGCAATGAACATATATCCATCCTAAGATAAAATACAGAAAATAGTATAAGGGCAGACTAGATGGACCATGAGGTCTTTTTCTGCCGTCAGACTTCTATGTTTCTATGTTTCTATTATGTAATAGCAAATTAAAATTATAAAAATTAAAACAGGAGTTTGGAAAGGAGAAGTGGAGTTCTTCTTCTATTATCTCCAGCCAACAACTTCTTCTTTAGGACCATGCCATCCCCATGCCAGCCAGCCAACATAGCCAGATTTTAAGGACTTTCCTGAAGGCTGAAAGAGAGAAGGTGGATCTTATTCCCTATGGCAGGAGTAGTTGTAGTAGTAGTAGTCATAGTAGTAACTATTAAACTGATGTGTCTGGTTTGCTGGACAAAAAATGTCAGTGGAGTTAATTTTATTGAGATGAAATCTTTCTTTTTCATTGCACTTGAAAGCATGTTTAAATTGACAATAAAAAGCTATCATTGCTTTTTTTTTTCAATAAAGACTTTTTCAATGTAAACTATCATGTAATCTGACATAATTATGTGACAGCATAATATGCAATGTTGTCATCCAAAAGGAAGGCTTGGATAAATTTATTTTATTTATTATTTGAAAATAACGAATGAGACACCAAAACTGTAGGTGGTCTATGCTAATTAAAAAGTATAATTAAAAAAATATCTCTAATAGCGATTCTCAGCAAAAATAAAATGGCAGTACCACAGAACAACATTCAAAATTAAATTCCAAATGACTTTTGAAACAGCTTTATGGAATACTAATAGGGTGGGTCCCAACTATATCCCTGATGGTAAGGAGTACCACATTTTTAAAAATAAAAAAATATATATTTCTATTTTTCTCACATCATATTGAAACTAATTAAACATATTGCTCCTTCCTTTTGCGTCTCAAGTAGAGATTAAACTTTTTTTAAAAAAAGGTATGAAGGGTATTTTTTGGGCTGTTTCATTAAATTTGTAAATTATACAGGAAGTTACCTAGAATCCTGAGAGTTACAGAAATGACCTGCATGGTGTTCATATGGAGCAAAAACATAACAGGACTTGCTATGTACATGACCACCTTAAGTCTACATTACTGCACTTGTTTGTGATAAAATATAAATAGTTGTCAGGCCAACTAGCTTAATAAGCAAAATGGCGATTATTTAGAAAGATTTGGGATTACATCATGATTAAACATACCGGTGTGTGTTACTTAAAATAAATATGTATTGATTAAATATGGATTGACACAGATATGTTTGAAATTGGGGGGGAGGAGTTTTTCCATAAACAAATCTGAGGATGGAAGAATATTTTCTAAATCACCACAGGCAAAAAATAGTTTTTCTTCTGAAAATTAATTGATCTATTAATATTTCTATATTACTATATGGCTTGCCACCCCAAAAACACTGAGATGACACTGCGAATATGTTTAAATAATGAAGAAGGGACAATTTGGGATAATTGTCCTTATTTAGTATCCAAGACTTATAGTACCTAGATTTTATGTTTAAAATTCAGATACTATTACCTATACAGAGCAATGATCCTGATTTATTTATTCATTCATTCATTCATTCATTTATTTATTTATTTATTTGTTCATGTATTCATGTATTCATTTATTCATTTGTCCAATACACAATACATATGGAAGAGAATAGACAGGAAGTAATATATATAAAGATAATATGTAAAAATAGAGGAGAAGATATATGAAAGGAAGAAAATATATATGATATATGAGATAAAGGAAAGACAATTGGACAGGGGATGAAAGGCACACTAGTGCACTTATGTACGCCCTTTACTGACCTCTTAGGAACCTGGAGAGGTCAATCATGGATAGTCTAAGGGAGAAATGTTGGGGGTTAGAGGTTGACACTATTGAGTCTGGTAATGAGTTCCACTCTTTGACAACTCGATTGTTAAAGTCATATTTTTTACAGTCAAGTTTGGAGCAGTTAATATTAAGTTTGAATCTGTTGCATGCTCTTGTGCTATTGCGGTTGAAGCTGAAGTAGTCATTGACCGGTAGGACGTTGCAGCATACTTAAATCGTGTTTTAGGCGCCGTAGTTCTAAGCTTTCTAGGCCCAATACAATGTACCAATACAATCTGCTCACAGATGGTTTGAATGTACAGATACTGGCAGTTGCCTACAGCTAATGTCTTTTTCACATGTGCTCAATGGCAGAACAGAAGTGAGGGCAGTGGGCAATAGAATTGTTCTGTATAGCTTGACAGTCATCTCTCATGGCAAGGGTGTTATCTGACTTCCTATCCCCACCACGTATCTGTGATGCTTCAGCAATTGCTGGGGAAGTGAAATATTTTGTATGTTCAATTAAATGGACCCGTTCATTGCTAAAACCATCTGCAATAGAGCCTGGTCATAAAAAGCATACTCTTCCAACTGGCTATCATAGCTGAAAAGAAATCTGACAACTCTAAATACATACTTTAATTCTATACTTGTATGACAAATATATCAATAAAAAATAAAGAAAGAAATACTGCAAGTACTAAGATGGATTGACTAATCGTAAGGCTCAGTGTAATGAAATTTTGCTTGTGATCGGAATGTCTGCAGAATCAGGTGTGCAGAAGAAATGCAGACAACAACAAGAAGAAGAAGAATATAGGAGGTAAAGGAGGTAAAGTAAAGGTTATGAATCCAGAAGCCTAAAGTTTGAAATTCATTACCCACTTCATTCTAGAATGTCTTGCTCTTTTGTGCAACCGGTGCCAAAACATAGATGTATTCCACCCCTCCCCACCCCTGCATTTGAGGGTTTGCCTCTAACTCCTGATTCCCAGGGCCATTCTCATTTCCAAGCAAGCCAGTACTCCCCAAGGAACAATGTTTTTCTCTTGTGCCATGTCATGCTTAGTTGGGTCACCACCATCCGGGTCAGTGGTAGGCCCATGGGCAGGATATCCTGTACATCTATATGATGTGATGCTAAAATAGCAGCGATTGACGAATTTAAAACTAACTGTTTGTGCAGCCACTAAAAACTGCACTATTAGCTGGTTTTTCAGACTGCATGAGTGCAGATCATTAAGTGTTATTACAGTATTAATTATTAGAAATGTCCTGTACTAGCCAAATTAAATTGGGATAGTCAATGACCTGCAAGTTCCCAATACCACGGACAATTTAGCAGGGTATCTGCTACTGTGTGTAAGGTAGCTCCTATATGTCCATCACATTATTTTGCATTAAGCATCAGTTAAGATTTTCCTTTGAAAGCTTATAAATTAAGTTTGATTTACTTTAATGCATCTTTGGTTATAGGATAGAATGAGTAATTGTGTTGTACAGTGTGGACATCCATTTAAAGGAATATAAACCCTGCATTACACACAATGCATGCATATGCTATTGTATGTGTGCTTAAGTATAATCACATGGTACATGGTGTTGCACATCCATGCTGCAATAGAAGTTTTATGTAATTTCCATTCCTAATAATCTACGTGAAGTTAATTTTTTCAAAAGTAGGTTGAACTAAACAGAATTATAAAAAGCCACATCAAGAAATTATACTAATATTTCAGAAGTGAATATATATTTTGCTACTCCAGCAAGGATCTCAGTGGCACCATAATGCTAGTAACAACTTTTAATAGCAACCCGTGACACAGTTCAAAAGCTCTGAAAGTTTGGTGCAATGCTACTATTTACACACAAGTAAAATGTTTTTATTTTCCAAATAATATTTAAACATTAGTAATTTTTAAAGTGAAATCTTCTCCCTCTGATTTCAATCTTAACAATCATTAGGTTGTACAGAGCATTCAGGATGTCACCATCTGGCTTTATCCTGATTATGTTAAGAGCAATATCTACGGATGAATCTTAAAGATCGTATTATCATTTCTACTGTCACACATGGCTGAACTGCCTATCTAGATTTATTGGAAGAAAAATCCACTAATACGTACTCATTAGCATCTTATTTATATTCCAGCAAACCAAAGAAGCAAAATGCTGATAGCTAAAAACAACAAACTATTGATTTATTTTATATCAACTCAGGAAAAATCACAGTAGCTAAATATGGGTGGTAGAAATAATAAAGACATATGACAACAAAGAGTCTTGTGACACCTTGAGTAGAGGTGGTGGTAGTGGTGGTAGTATTACTACTACTGCTAGTAGTAGTAGTAATAATAATAGTAGCAGTTGCTCTAATGGATCATGGAGTTAACTATTACCATGAAAATTTATGCCAGATTTATTTTTCCTCATAAATTATTATTATTGTTGTTGTTATTGTTGTTGTTGTTATTATTATTATTATTATTATTATTATTATTATTATTATTACTACTACTACTATTTAGATTTAGATTTAGATTTATATGCAGCCCTTCTCTATTTATTTTATTTTCTCAGAAAATGTTCCAAGTTATCCAAATGTCCCAAGTTATCTTATGAAATGAATATTTCATCAAAACATAATACATAAATCGAAACAAAATAAAAGTTTTCTCACTTGGAAAGCAGAATGTGGTTTGTTCTCATAATGTGGCCACTAAATGGCATCAGAAGAAAATCTAATCAAATATGAATAAATGTATAGACTTGGCATATACCATTCTTCATATTTCTTCTCACTAGCTCTCTATGCGATAACAGACATTTTATTTAACCAAGCTTTAAATGAGCAAAGAAAGTGTGCCAATAAAGTGATTTAAGAGCACATATAGAGTGATAAAACTTTGCTAACCTCTAAAGAACAAGAAAATCATTTAAAAGTAATAATCATCAGAAAAATAGTTATTTGCCTTTTAGAAAAAAAATAAGGTTCAGGTTTAAGGAAGAGAAAGTAACCTTAATCATTGTCTTCAGGCAATGTGGTATTGTTGTATTGTATAGGAACAGCAAGGGAAAGTATACTATAGCTATGACTGGATTCTTAAGTAATACATTCCATCTACAATGTGAATTGATAAGTGACTTAAATTATGATTACTTAAATGCAAGAGTTATC
This sequence comes from Erythrolamprus reginae, assembly GCF_031021105.1. Lineage (NCBI taxonomy): Eukaryota > Metazoa > Chordata > Lepidosauria > Squamata > Dipsadidae > Erythrolamprus > Erythrolamprus reginae. Next base: position 186,670,459 of record NC_091952.1, on the reverse strand, counting down.
AAACATTTGAAAAATGGAGTCATTAACAGCTAAAGTTTGATAGGCTGTACTTGACTTCTCTGGAAATTTTAAATCTAGTTTTCTATTTCTTTTTAACTCTTCACAAAAAAGGACGCATGCAGCCAAAATAATCATAGCTCAATAATAAATCCTCCACCTTGTATGTAGAAAACCCCTGATTCATTCCCTTCACTGTAGTGTTGGAAAAGATTCAGAGCCAAACCACTGAACAACTGTTGTTGTTAATCTGTATGGTCAATACTGAACTTGTTTAAAGCAAACCTATATACTCCTAACAAAATTGAAAAAAAATTGTTTTGTGATTTTGTAATTACTGATTTATAGGTGAAAAATATGTGGGCAGGTTATTATCAATGCTATCAAGTATCCTAGAATATCCTGCCATTAATTTCCAGGTACATCAATTCCCTATATGTAGCCTTGGAATAATAATCACAATTGTGCATTCTTCCAAATCTTTAAAAAATGTCTATTTGAGATTAAATAATTTTTTTTAGAATGAAAAATAGGAATGGAACTATATATCTGTAATCATCACATTTTATATTGTAGATTTAATCACCGCCAGTCTAAACATTTCTTCATTCTTCAGTGTTATTGTAGTCTCCGTCTGAATAGATGTCATTAAAAGAGCGTCTTTTGATCGATACCATCCAGCTAGGTAATTTTTTAGTTTTGTTCAGTTTTGCAGCAACAGACTTATTAGTATTTATGCAGTGATGGGCTCTTATGGGTACAGTCAGGTTCGCAGAACCAGTAGAAATATTTTGATTCCCCCCCCCCCTTTTTTCCCTTCTGGGCTCTGGGTATGTTTTTCCTATCGCAGTAAATGATGTTGAATGTGTATAATTTTAGAAGAGCTGTGCGTGCATGTGTGTGTGTAGATACACATACAGTTTATATAGTAGATAATGTATATTTTTGTGTGCCTGTGTGTAATATGCATGTACACACATGGCATCTATACATAGAATTAAAGAGTATATTTTGGATGTTCAGTAATAGTAAATAGATAGGGAAATTGTATCTCTTTGAGATCAGGAGAGGCCAGGCACCCTAATCCAAACCCTTGATGTGAATGATGTCAAGTTGGCCACCTTTAAGCCAGTCACATGACCTTTAAGTCACCCACCAGTCACATGATCATCAAGCCACTCCCACCTGGTCACATGGCTGGCAAGTCACACCCACAAAATAATCAATGCCCACAGTGTGGTAGTTTGCAGCCCTTCACTGTATTTATGAACAGATAACAAGATAATAATGTCCAGATTTTAACTGACATACTTTAATCATTTTTTTTACATATTTCAAAGGAGTAAACCCTTCCATCTACTTCCTTTGTTTATGACAGATAGACATAAAATCCTTCCTCAAGGATTTGACAGCCGAAAGTTTGAATAGTGACCAGTTGGACATCATATTTTTTTCCGTTTCTTTAATCTCCTCTCAAGCTATGCTGCATCCTTTTTTAAAATTTTATTTTACTTTCACCTGCTTCCCCCCCCCTCCAACTAAACATCGACAACCCAGCCAGAGCTCAGTTCCAGCTGGAACGAATGCATAAACAAAGTTCTCTTTCTCCTGCCTTTATATTATAGTTTCAATCTTATTTTGTTTCAGGTTTTTCTTAAAAAAAATCAGCCATCTGAGATGAAATGACATGATCTATATTTAAACAGACCCCAAGGGAAGTCCTTTTTAATTGTTTTCAATTTCACTGTAAAACCCCCAAAAAAGGAAACTAAAAACAACATTTAACTGTGAGTCAAATAGTATGAAATGAATAGTATGGGCATCATTCTTACCTGTTAACCCTTGCAAATGGACTGAGGATTATAGGGACCCTCTTATTGAAATGGGCTTTTCTGATAGGCTACAGCTAGTATCACTAGTTCTGGTTGCTGCAATATGTTCAATGGGTAAACAGAGCCATTTTGTTAGGTGGCGTCAAACTGGGTTTCATTAATAATGACTGCATATACGAATGCTTATCTTCTTGAATTGTCTTTGAAATGCATCTATCCTCCTTATCCATTATCTTCTACCATGGAATCTGACAAGCATTATAATTTTTTCAACTCCATCATTCTGTTCATATCACACGTCAATACCAGAAACCATCTTACACTGATCTATATGTGCATATCTGTAAGAATTGCTTCAAAATTCTGTAAGGTACTGTTAATTATTAAATAGTACATTGTCGTTTTTAAAACTCTTGATCTCTATGAATAAACCAGGAACGTGAGTAATGATTGTGGGAGGCAGACAAAGAAATGCCACGATTTTAAGAAATAAATCTTTGAGCATCTGAATTTTAAAAAGGCCATTAAAGTGGATTAATTTCTATTTGCAAATATCTATTGTGCAGTATGTACATTGTTTGCAATGTAACACACAATCCTGAACGTCAGTAAATCTTAATTATGCATTTGGACAGCATCATAGGCTTATTAAAAATAGAGCTGAAATGAGATACAAATAAATTAGCACCTATTTCACATGTTCCAAGAGTAAGGATGTTTATACAGGATCAATGAACAGAAACTTATTACATCTTTACCAAAAACTCCCTGCGAACCTCGTAATGATACTTATCGGTAGTCCAGCTAGGTCTATGAGGGTTAAATTATATATTGTTTTTACTGTTGTTTCATTTCACAAAACTGCAAAAGTCCAGGGAACATTTTGTCAGAAAAAAACAATAAAGAATATGAAAAGCCCATCTTCACAGAACATTGGACATTGCAAAACAACCTACAGCTATTATCGGATATATCAAAACTGACAAGTAAAACTTTGGCTGTTGATTGAACAATATTTCACATAGACAGCACAAGCTCGTCCACATTCACTTTTAAATGGAGCTGCTTATCCTGGAGAACTATGGGTAGGGAGTTTATGAGCTTAATTGAATTGGTGGTATTTGGATGATTGAAAAAAATTGGTGACATAGCAAAACTGATTGTTAGATTTTCAGGAGCAAAGCAGCAAGCTCACTCACCACCAAGCCTCTGCAGCAGTAGCAGCAGCAGAGATTCAAAGAAATACTAATTCCATTCACATGCAATTTACTGGCACTCAGTAATGGTTTATGGATCAATTGTTAATGTATTTGCAATTCATTTTATCTTACTTGAAGAAAAAAAAACCCCCAATGCTAAATCTTAATGGATTGACACATACATTAGTTCCCATGTCCTAATAGAGTTCCATTTTTTCCCCAAGAAAGTGTTTTGTCACTTTTGACATATGCTTTGTGAGTTATTTCCTCCCATCTGCCATACAGATGGACAGACTGATATACAGCTCTGCAAAGGTACAATCCTATTATTTTAATGTTTCCAATATTGTGATGGATGTCTTCTTGGGGGGAAATAAATAATTGCATAATGTCTACTCTGAAGTAAGTCCTATTGAACTTAATGTGACTTACTTTGCGGTAAGGGCAAATTGTATTCAGTTTCAATGCTCTCTGAAGTGACAATGACTTCCTTTTAATAAAGAAGAGAAGAAGAAAAATTAGAAGCCTAGAAAGAATTAAAAACTGTAGACCTAAATTTTGTAGACAATTTGAGATGGCTTATTTTCCATCAAGGAACTGCTCCAGTCAGCAAATTGATATCAGTCCAAGTTCTCAAACACAGGACTTGAACCCTGAATGTAATAAATTACAAATCTTTGAAGGTATTCCCCTGAATCAGATGGCCATTTTCCATTTCTTGGCCAGATGAATCACAAGCTGGCCACACCCATGCACAGTTTAGCAAAGGGTGGGAAAAGCCATGATATGTCATGTGATGATGCTGTGATGACGGGAGCTTGACACCCCCTTCTAACCCCACTACATGAAATCTGAACTCTTCCCAAAGCTCCTTCTCAGGTTTTGAAACTACCCAGAAAAATAAAGATACATTGTTATAGAAGAAAATAAATTTTTGACAGCAACCAGTGAAGAAAGTTCTGAGCAATGATGATACTATAGGCTTTTGAGAACTGTTTGCATAGCGTCATTATCAGGCAAGCTATTTTAAATTGTATACTGCGCAATGATTTTTTTTGAGGGGGGAGATTTTTCTTAAGCACAGTTGTTTTAGTTCACAAACATGTTATTATTTCAGAACTCTATCTGTAGTAGAGGTAAAAATAACAGTAAACCGTAATCACAGCTGCCCGCCCAAAGGTTTCAAACTCTGTTTTAAAATTCCCTGATTTTTTTTTCACATCAGTCCTTTATCTTCTTTTCTACTACATGGTTGATAGATCAATGCATGAAAAAGCAAGTAAGTACTGAAGTATGTGGAAACATAGTTTAGAGACCGATCAAGGTTAATCTGCTTTCATTAAGGCTTAAAAAAAACTGTCTAGAATCCAAAAGAATTTACTGACTTTTGCTGTCACATAATCTGGAGAAGACAATACCCAGGAATATTCATTCTTACTAAAACAAAATCAATTTAGGTTAATTTATGTTAGATGATTTTAAAATGACCCTGTGTTGTCTTGTTTTCTTTTCATAAACAAACAAACAAACAAACAAAGGAGTTTTAAATCTTGGCACACTGATAACATTTCTTTGAAAAAAAAATGTTTTCTGATGCTTCTTAAAATGTTCATCTAAGTGGGAATATTCCAAACTTCAATATTCTTTTCAGAGAATTTGGAATTGTTATAAGTCTTTAATGATTTGTACTATTTGGTCCAGTTTTCAGTTGAATTAAAACTTAAAGCCAAGTCCTCTATCTCTTCACTTCATTGAGGTTTCAGACTGTACCTTGAGCCCCAAATATTTATTATATGAAAATAATTTACTAACTAGTTTAATTAATAATGCTACAGATTACAGCAATGTTAATGGATAGTCCTATTGATCCCTGAGGTCAATACTGACCACTTTGGAGAACCTTGACTTAAACAAAATGGCTGTAATTATATGATAATCAAAAATGGTATATGGAGTATATACATATATACTGCACATGTAAACTATACAGTATATACATGGGTACACACACACAGACACACAGACACCTAATATGTGTTGTATACATACTGTGTTACTATGTGTGTATGCATATATATATATGTGTGTGTGTGTGTGTGTGTGTTTCTTTGTATATGATTTATATTATATATTAATATCAATCTATCTATCTATTTATCATCTATCCATCTATCTGTCCATCTATCTATCTATCTATCTATCATCTATCTATCTATCTATCTATCTATCTATCTAATCTCTCTCTCCCCCTCCCTCCCTCTCTCTCTCTCTCTCTCTCTCATTATTTGTAATGTATATATATATTACAAATAATGATTTAGTAGATAAAGGTTCAGGCATTTCAAGCACTAATATCCTGCCTGTCAGCCACTATTCCATTCTGAAAAGATAAATGCATGGCCATACAGTGATTAAACTAGTAGAGTAATGAAAAAATTCCCCTTTCTAAAGACTGATTTTCCTAAACCTATTTTTAAAAATTACATGACAGTGCACTATAGCTATAAAAATCTGCAAAAATGCTTATTTGTCATCATGTGATGAAGGGCAATATAGTGTCTTTACGTTTTATGTAAAATCCTTGTGAATGGGTGAAGAGCCAGATAATGATTTTTTTTTCAAAAGGAAAAAAGAGACTCATGGAACTACACATTAGTCAGTTTGATACAGTTATCTGTACCACATCTACAGCAGATCATAATAATTACATCCGTACAAATTTTAAAAAAACAATGAAAGAAGTAACAGAAGGCTATGTGTCTTGATTAAGTAAATCTATGGCCAGATCAGGGGTGGGTTCTAACATATGTCCCTGCCGGTTCAATTCCTCCCACATCGGGAAGGCGCACATGCGCTTCGCATGTGTGCATGTCAAAACAAAACAGCTTCTGTGTATGCGCAGAAGCAAAAAATAAGATGGCTGCACCTATGGCGCTGCCATTAGAGATGGTTAAGGGGCATGGCTAACCACAATTGCTCCTGGTTTGGCAAGTAGGGAGGAATTCTCGCCAACAGTTTTCTAAAACCGGTTCAAACTGAGAGCAACCCATCCCCGGCCAGATTAACCTTAACTCATTTGTGATTGAATGATGCTCAACAAAGCAGTTGACAAAGTATCTCATGTTGTGCTGATTAGCCTGCTATTAAAGTTTGAGTTGTATGGTATGACATTTCAATGGATGGACAGAAAGATTAAAAATCACATTCCAAGAATGCTCATTGATGATCCCTACCAAACTAGAAGGCGGCATTAAGCAGGTTGCCACATGATTCAATTCTGAATGGAAGTGTCTTCAGTTATTTAACTGATGACTGGGATGGGAGGTATCAAACTTGCAGAGGATGCAAAATTTGGTAACATAGTTAAAAACTCTAAAAGAAGTATAATTCAAAATAATCTTGGTGAGTTAGAGAAATGTGCTAAAATGACAGAATTAAATTTAACAAACTCTAATGAAACATTCTTTACTTGAAACATAGCAATAAACTTGTGATACAGATTGGAAACATCCAGCTTGGCAATAACACCAGTGAAAAAGCTATTGAAATAACAACTGATTATCATATAATACTTTAAACTACTGTCATTTTTCCTTTGATGTGATATTGGCTTAGAATGCCTTTATTTGTGTAACAGATCACATACTATGCTCTTTGAAGGAAGAACAAGGTATAATGTATAGAAATATATTAAATTCTCCTGATGGTGTATAATATGAATTAATCTCTTAGCCAGCTCTTAAATGGTTGCTATCTAATGACAAACTTCCCATACCATATCTCCCAAAATTTCTAGTAGTTTGTCAACGTTGGAAAGAAATGTTGTAATGCTAGAAAAATGCGGATACTAGTGAAACAAAGAGATTGAAGGTGCAAAATGGATACAATTGGAGATTAGGCATTTTTAAAAAAGAATGAGAATTTTATAATTGCTCTGTTTATAACTATAGCTATAATTGTTACAATTATGATAATGATAATTACACATTTCACAATAAGTTAAACACCAATGATTAGACTTCTAAACTAGTCTGGCAATAAAGTATAGAAATATATGAGGGGAAAAAGTATACTTTCTATCTTCTACGTTTTGATAATGAATTTCAATAAGGTAAAAGCCTCAATCTGTTTAAATGACCGGAGAATAATGGTTTTAATAAAGAACCCCAGGGTGATAGATCTAAATGTTGATCTGATGGCAGAGACCACACAGTAATAATGGGGAGAAAAGTTGTTTATTTATTCAATTTTTATTTTCACCTTTATTTTTACGAATAACTAAGAGTTAGTTGTATAAGACTTTTTCTGATTCTATTTTCCTCATAACAACAACTCCTTGAAGTAGTTTGTTCTGGACAAGACTGGATAAAAATGCAGATTTGGCTATCATTAAAGAACAGCCAACAATAATTTTAACTTGACTTCAAATAGAAATAGAAAATTATGACTTCTATATGATGGAAGTGGATATTGAACCCAATAGACAACACAATGTTCAATCTTTATCTTAGGGAAACAAGGAAAATGAAGCAACCCTAAAAGAAGCGAGGGATTTATAATGGAAATGGATCAGGCAAGAGAATCAAGTTGAGACAGTGCTTGGCAGGGATCATCATAAATTATCAAAGATCAAGTGATACACTGTCAGTTTTTATTAGAAACCCATTTATTCTTGAGAATAAAAAGGAAAGCAGGCTAAGAAAAATAAGCAGTGCCTGCATTTGGGGACAATTTTACCATTCAAGTAAAAAAACAAGTTAATGATTTTTGAAGATATGCAGAGGATGAGTAGAACAAAGGAAGAAATGGTATGGACTGGCCCAGTGATTTTGAGGAATTATCAAGTTTTTTTGTTCTTGGTATATTTTAATTTATTTTATTTATTTTTTTTAAAAAAGTTACAGTTTTAGATCCGATTGATGAAACTATGGAGGGTATGAAGGGCAAATAAATATAAAAAGCAGGCAAAAAGGTCAGCAGAAGTGATGTACTGACCAGCTACATACTACTGTCTTAGAAATGGAAATGATTTCAAATTGAGCTATTTTCCCATCAGAACTCAGAACTAATATCTTGAAAGATAGCTGGATGTAAAAGCAGTTCACTTTAATTTAACCATTGCAGGAAATACATAAGCAGTAAGACTCTAACCCTTGCACAATAATTATTTTGTGCCTACCGATTCTCGAATTTTCAGGTGTGACTGTATTTATAGTAGACCACTCAGAATCGTGTCTTGTGAAATGGGCAGCATATAAACATGATAAATAAATAATTTTTCCATAGCAAAATAAACCACTTTTGGGGCTATCAGGATGGTATCAGCATAGAAAGACAAGGCACAGCTCCGTGTGTATCAGCTTAAAGAAAAATGGAAAAGTAACAGTATGTTAGTCTCCAACATTTTAGGAATAGAAAATGGATTAAAACAAAATCATATTTGTAACATATATTTGTTCTATTAGGAAAGCTGAAACATTTTACATATTGTAAAATGTAACATATATTTGTTCTATTAGGAAAGCTGAAACATTAAAAAATATTTCCTTATGTTACAATATCTGTAATTTTCCTGCAAGAAAGAAATAGAAATAAGTGCTGGTTGAGTTCACCACGCACACACCGTTTTAATTAAACAAAAAATGAAAGCACTCATTGGAATTCTATTTTAAAAAATGTTATTTTTCTCCAGTTTGTTTGTTTGTGGGGAGGGGGTTATTCGGCTCTATAATTTCTCCTCCGATGATGACGGGATGCTAGTTTAATTCTATAAAGAAATCTGAAAGAAAGTGACAGGGAGTTAAACCTCTTCAGTACCAGAAGCCTTGCCTAGCTGGTAAAGTGATTGAATGATCTCATTTCAGGGTATTTTGTTAGACAACAGGCAGCTCTCTATGAAGATTGATACAGAAGTGTTGGGCTTCGTTTGCTGGATCATCAAACGGATTGATATTATACTCCAACGCTGGATGAAGACAAAGTAACTGTTATCATACTCAATACAAGGGCTTGTCAGGAGTGGAAAATCATCCCATGTCACTGATTATAGGAGCGTTTCATGACTGCCATGTGAATTTATTAGGAAGATGCCATGTGCCGCTTGGTTGGGGGAAACTATTTGTTGGGGGAGGGGGAAGCCCCCTAAAATCTGGACCTGTGAATCCTAATAAAGTTTCATTGTGCACACACAAATAGAGCCAAGGTTACAGACACAATGATTTGAAATTGGTCTAAAAAAAATAGAAAGAACTGAAAAATGAAATGCATTGCAAATTAGACAGAGTAGGACAACTTGGACATTGAATTAAAATATTCAGTATCGACCAAAGACAAGATGTTTCTGTCTTGTTAAAATTGTACCAAGTAACCTGGGCACTTGGCTTTAAAAAAGAAGTGAAATGTGAGGGAATGTTATATTGTCAGCAGTGCTTGTACCATTTTTTTTAAAAAAAATTGTTGTACAAAGGAATATCAATATTAAATGGAAAAGGTTTTTCTTCCAGACACAATGATCTGAGCAGTCTCTAGAATCTTTTTTCCTAGCTTAATGCAATATATCAAATACTATTATTTTCAACAAACAGGATGATTTTCATATGCAAATAAGCCAGATACAAATTGTGAGATATTTGAAAGACTTTAGGGGATGGCACGATGGAATAAGGTGAAAAATTATATCTTAAGTAGAATTTATGACGACAATGTGAAAAATAAATTCCAATCACTTTTTGTATGTAAGGAAATGTAAACCGGAGCTAAGGAAGAAATTGAAACTTATTGCAAATAATTTAACCTCCTAAATGGTGGTGGGGTTTATTGGTGTTGGGCACTTTTTCTTTAAGTAATTTTTTTGTTGTTGTTGTAATAAAAAATTAATAAAAATATATTAAAATAAAGGGGGGATGTAGTTGGATGTAATAGGATGTTCCCATTTTTTGTACCATTTCTAATGACAAAGTAATGCCATCAGGACAGAAACTATTTATGAACATCCAAAGTATGTATGTTCATTATTACATTGTACAGGTTCAAGAGGCTATTAAGACACTGCCCATAGATGCACAAAACTACAGGATATCAGAATGCAAAAACCTTGTTTAAAGCTAAGCAGTCTCAGATAACGCCTTCACCTGGATTTTGCTGGCTAGGAATCTTTAGTAGGTTGCCTGCATTCTATGGAAGAAAGGCCGTATAAAAATGAAATAAAATGCACATAAAACTGAGAAAGCCGTGCTTAACTTCTTCTCCCTTTGAAATCAATGGGGCTTTGAATGCTTAACTTTGGCTGAATCATCACTGAATGATGCACAAAGAGCAAATGATCTGAAGAGCTGGTTACAGTTTGTAAGACAAATCAACCTCTTTTTTAAAAGAAACAAAATTAACCCTACTGATTCTTTTTCAGTATGCTTACTTCTGACCAAAAAAAAAAAATATCATGAAAATAAGAGGGAATCATCAGATAGCAGAGCTTTCTTTCATGATTGAATTACCAACTCTCTGAGTACCAATAGATTAAAAAAACAAAATGTCATTGGAAAAACAAAATTTGCAGTGAAATCAAACAAGTAGAATAAGTTGGTTAGTTTAAGTGGACTCAAGTAGGCCAAGATTTTAAATTATAGATAGGAATTATTTCTAAGGAGAGCCCCATGATTTCATGAATAATTTGTCATGGCTTAGATAGGGTGGACATGGAGCCCTGAGTTTTATCATCTATTCTCTGAACCATTTCTCCCTGTGTGTCTTTCCTTTCTGTTTTTTCAGGCTGTCATGAAATGGACATTTCTCTCATTAACAATCTGAATTAATTGCTTAAAGGTTTTTGAAATTAGAATGATGTTGCCCACCTTTTCATTTAAACGGAAAAGTTATTGTAGTATGGTTAGGATTTTCAGGGAATAGAATAGAATAGAATGGAATGGAATGGGCTGCCCAGAGTGAAGGGAGCGTTTCTTTTCTCTCCAAGTGCCCAGAGAAAGGAAAATGCTTTGTTTGCTCTGGACTGCCAAAGCCTCCTTAAGCGCCACCGAAAGACTGCTTTGGCAGCCCAGAAAAGCCTGAAATGGCTGGGATTAAAGGAGGAATGGCAGGAAACTGGCTGGGCCTTCATGCTGCTCTCAAAATTCCTGGGAAATTTTTCCATGCTCGGATTCTTAAGTAGAAAATGGTTCTTAAGAAGAGGCAAAAAAATCTTGAACACCAGGTTCTTATCTAGAAAAGTTCTTAAGTAGAGGCATTCTTAGATAGAGGTACCACTAAGGGTACTTAGAGGTACTAAGATAAGATCTGGTATGTTATAGTTATCCACTGTATTAGTATACTCCTTCAATAGTCATAAAGTTATGCCAGTACAAGAACCTCTAGCTTCACTGGGGTGGTGAAATCCAAATTTTTTTTACTACCAGTTCTGTGGCATGGCTTGGTAGGCGTGGTGTGGCTTGGTGGGCATGGCTTGATGGGCATGGCAGGAGAAGGATACAGTAAAATCTCCATTCCCACCCTACTCCTTGGGGAAGGATATTTCCATCCCTACCCCACTCTGGGGCCAACCAATGGTGGTATTTGCCAGTTCTCCAAACTACTCAAAATTTCCATTACTGTTTCTCCAGAACCTGAAAAAAACTGCTTGATTTCATCCATGATTCATTGGTAATTTAAATAGGTCTACAGAATTTACACAGAAACAGGGATCAGCAGTGACTCAATGAAAAAAAATGTTTATTTTTTAAAAGCATGCACAAGCATTTTAATTAAGATAAAGGAAAGGATAAATCTTTTATGCTTAACAAAACCCGCCCTGAATAGTACTCTTTACAATTACGTATTTTGCGTAAATCATGTAGGCAATCCCAACTTATCTTCTGTAAAATGACTATCAACTCCATCATTAAGACTATAATCCAATATAAACTTAACTTGGGCATACCTTAACTTAATAGAATTTAATTCTCAGTAAACATGAACAGAACTACACTGTAAAATATTTAGTAGCAAACTCCACTAATAAAGTAAATAAAGCAATTTAATTCCCACCGACTGTTCTCCGTACCACAATCTAATTCATTACTTCATCATTCTTTGTTTCCACTAATGAACTGATTTTACATTTGCAAATGTGTTAGATCCTTGAATAATACTTAACATTGAACATTGTTCAGATTTTTCTCCTGTTCTGAGAAAAGCGAGACCTCTCCTGGGACAGTACATTTATATGAGTTGTTTAAACACAGGTCATATTGTAGTAAAATGTTTTTTAAATAAATAGTGCTAAAAGCTGTTTAAAATACTAAATCTTAACCCCAGGGGTAATAAACAGCACTGTGTGAATTAAAATCAGAAGGCACTCCACTACTTTATGCAACTTCTTCAATAAATCTATCATCATCTCTTTTCTTTTCCTTGCACTGCCTCAGTTTTGAACTTGGAATGTTTTGTGCAATTTTTTTTTTCCACCATTCTGCTTAACACATTTAAGATAGTCCATTCTGAAGGTTTTAGTACCAATCACTCCCAGTGGACTTGAGCAGGCAGCCTTTCACATAGTATTATTTATGAGTTGTATTATGAATACTGGCTATAATCACCCCTACTCCTTGTTTATTATTCCCATCAGTTTAAAAGCACAAGTCTTAAAGGTGACACAAACTAGCCTACATTCACTTTGACTGGTTCTAATTTACCTTCCACAGAAAGGCCCATTTCATAGACCATTGAAAAGGAAGCTTAGATACCATGAAATGAAAGGAATCTACGTTTACTTCAAAGCAAAGCCAGAAGGCAACAGAGTCACTTCCATAATGAGGTTCTGTCAGTTACTTGTCTAGTCTCTTGTGTTAACTAGTCTTATTTACTATTCTAAAGCAGGGGTGTCAAACTTGATTTCGTTGAAGGCCACATCAGGGATGTGTTTGACTTTGGGGGACTGGGGGGGAAGGGGCATGTGTGGGCATGGTCAGCTGGATGTCACTCATTGAGGCTCAGTTTTCAGCCGCAACAGCCTTCTGCAGCCCTCTGCCAATGAGGCTGTGCATGGCCCACCCAGGTTTCATTTTCACTGGCAGAGGCACCGCAGGCCAATCCTTTGCTGTTTCCTGGGTGATCTCAGGGCCAGATCTAAATTGGATGCGGTTCAAAGGCCTTGAGTTTGACACTTCTGTTCTAAAGGTAGTACCTCAAACAAGGTACTATTGGTACTATCTTATTCTCACTGTGCCACTTTTGTTAGGCCAAACAGCAGGGTGGTGTGCAAATTTTCCGGTCACAATTCAAAGTGTTGGTTATGACCTATAAAGCCCTTCATGGCACCGGACCAGATTATCTCAGGGACCACCTTCTGCTGCACGAATCCCAGCAACCAGTTAGGTCCCACAGAGTGGGTCTTCTCCGGGTCCCGTCAACTAGACAATGCTGCTTGGCGGGACCCCGAGAAGAGCCTTCTCTGTTGCAGCCCCGGCCCTCTAGAAACAACTCCCCCCAGAGATTAGAATTACCCCCACTCTCCTTGCCTTTCGTAAGCTTCTTAAAACCCACATCTGCCGCCAGGCATGGGGGAACTGAGATACTCTTTCCCCCTAGGCCTTTACAATATTATGCATGGTATTTCTGTATGTATGTTTGGTTTTATAATACGGGTTTTTAACTGTTTTAATATTGGATTGTTATATGCTGTTTTTATTACTGTTGTTAGCCGCCCCAAGTCTACGGAGAGGGCGGCATACAAATCCAATAAATAAATAAAATAAATAAATAAATATGATCACAATGAAGACTTTATACATTGATACCAGTATTTTTTTCAGTTAAATTAAGAATCAAACGAATGCAATGAGTTATCTAATAGAGTGACACAGAAGGTGTGCCAATTCAGCTGTTATGTGATGAATTAACTGAAGCTTCAAATTAGCCTTTAAATGCACGCCCACTAGTTTGGATTGCCTTCACACATAATATACCAAATTGAACTGGTAAAAAAAAATATATTCATAGCTGTGCCATCATCAGCTACAAATGATAAATGTGCATCCCAGTGGAACTTCTCAAATGTAGCTTTTTATAGGTGCAAAAATGTGGTTCAATTAGATTCTCTATCTACAATATTGTTAGCTTATTTACCTTCTGTCAGATCTAAACTGCATTTAAATATGTATGAAGGAATGTAGTATTTGTTTACCTGAAAATGAGGTGGAAACAACAGACTTACTTCATTCTGATGAAATTTTAGCTAAAATCTTTGGATAAGGTATACCTAATTATTCATGTAAATCAGAATAATAAATGACTTATTGTCCCTACTAGTTCACAAATGTGAGTGTGTAGGTACATGCATGTGGGCATCCGCGGATGTGTTATGCTCACACACACAGCTAGCATGCATGCACACAAGTTCAAAATGTATCTAAATGGGATGGCATAGTGCCGGGGCAGGTGGCGAGGGGCAGGCCTACCCACCAGTTGCTAGTACTGGTTCACCCGAACTGATCTGAACCAGTTGAATACTACCTCTGATGCAAATATTAAAAGGTGCATGGGACAAGACAGACTTGATACTTTTATGTTCCCATTAGGTTCTCCCTGTTTCCCAAACTTGTTCTAAGGTGATATAGAAAGGAAATCATGATTTGATGATATCAAAAGCAATGAGAAGTCCAGAAGAATCATAATGATTGAATTAAACATAATCAATAATTGACTGGGACACTCAAATCCAAATGGAATCAAAATTATATAAATGTGAATTAAAATTACAAGAAATTATACTGTATAGTAGGAATTGTTTTAAATAAATGCTGTGATTCCTGTGGTGAGATCATTCCAAGGACATGGGGTGAGTTACCATCAGTACGCTGACGACACTCAGTTATACATCTCCACCCCATGTCCACTCAGTGAAGCAGTGGAAGTAATGTGCCAATGTCTGGAGGCTGTCAGGGTCTGGATGGGTGCCAACAGGCTCAGACTCAATCCAGACAAGATGGAGTGGCTGTGGGTACTGCCTCCCAAGGACATATCCATCTGTCCGTCCATCACCCTGAGGGGGGGAATTATTGACCTCCTCAGAGAGAGTTTGTAACTTGGGCATCCTCCTTGATTCATAGTTAACTTTAGAACACCATCTTTCGGCTGTGGCGAGGGGAGCATTTGCCCAGGTCCACCTGGGGCACCAGTTGCGGCCCTATTTGGACAGGGAGTCTTTGCTTACAGTCACTCATTCCCTTATCACCTCGAGGTTGAACTACTGTAATGCTCTCTACATGGGGCTACCTTTGAAGAGTGTTCGGAAACCTCAGATTGTCCAAAATGCAGCCACACACATGCCCATATCTCGTCATCACTCCGCAGACTGCATTGGCTACTGATCTGTTTCCATATACAATTCAAAGTGTTGGTTATGACCTATAAAGCCCTACATGGCATAGGACCAGACTATCTCCAAGACCGCCTTCTGCCACACGAATCCCAGCAACCAGTGAGGTCCCACAGAGTTGGTCTCCTTAGGATCCCGACCAAACAATGCCGGCTGGCAGGACCTAGGGAAAGAGCCTTCTCAGTGGGGGTCCTGGCCCTCTGGAATCAACTCCCCCTGGAGATTCGCATTTCCCCCACCCTCCTTGCCTTCCAAAAGAGTTTAAAAACTCATCTCTGTCACCAGGCCTGGGGTTATTAGAGCTTCTCTTGGCCAATGAATGTTTTCTAGTATAATTGTTGTATGAATTGTTAATTTAAGTTTTAAAATTAGAATTTTTTAATGATTGTTTATGTTATTACTTGGATTGTTTTTCTACTGTTTTATTATGTGCTGTGAGCCACCCCGAGTCCTTGGAGAGGGGCGTCATACAAATCCAATTAAACTTTAAACCTATTTTGTCAATGTATTTACTGCAATTAAATGGAATAACCAACTGTAGGGTTAAAGTTTAATAGCATTGAAATGGAATATCTGCCATCTTTTTTCTGCTACTATTCTGTGTGTAATAAATATCTGATTGTAAATATATAACCTTACATCAGAGGTGGGTTCCTACCGTTTCTAATTGTTTCTTTAGAACCTTTAGTAACTTAATGATGACATCATGGAGCTGGTTCTGTCATTGGGTGCCACCATCTTGGATTTTGCAGAAACTATTTAAGGGGGGGGAGGATTTTTTTCTCCACATCAAAGTCGTACATAACATCACATATACTTTCTAAACAAATCAATAAACACGTGTTATCTCTTAAATGCATTAAAACAATAACCTGAATTACATTCAAATTCTAATTTATAATATTCAGACAATCTCATACTTTCCTCTCCTCACTCCCTTATTTCTATTTCAGGTGGCTATTCTACCTCTGTTACCTACTTTATTGCTCCTTCTCTCCCCTCTCCCTCTCTCTTCCCCTCCTTCCTTCTTTACTCTCAGCCTCTTTCTTCTCTACCTCCCCTTCTAATCTCTCTCATTCCCTCCTTCTTTCCTACTTCCTCCTACACCTTCTAAATCTTCCCTGAGTGGATAATTCTAATTCAGTTTCATGTCAGACTGAAAAGCTACTCTAAATTTTAACTTTTTATAATCATAGGTTTTACTTCTCAAGGCTATATTCATTATACTGTTTTTATATTTTAACCTTAAGCATATGTTATTTATCTAATGCTTCTACCTTTGTCTAATTATGTCATCTGAGTTACACCAATTGTTTCTCAACTCTTTTCATCCCATTCATTTTAAATTTAGTAATTGAGTCTTTATATATATTCTTCAAACCAATCATAAAATTTCATCCAAAATTTATAGAATTCTGAGTCCTTCTTATCTTTAATTTTCATTGGCAGTCTATTCATTTCCGCATAGTCCATTATTTTCTTAAGCACTTCTCTCTTCTGTTCAATTTCCAATTTTGTGCATACACTATTTTGGCAGCTGTTACTACAGGCACAATTAAGTATCTTTCTTATTTATTAAAATTTTCTGGCAATATACCTAATAGAAATATTTCTGGCTTTAAATCAATACTTTGTTTTAAAATCTTTTCAATCCATATTTTAATCTGTATTTTTTGGCTTCCATGCAAATCCACCATATATGATAAAAAGAGCCAGGTGTATGGTTACACTTCCAGCACTTCATTGATTTGTTCTTAAACAGTTTTGCTATTCTCTCTAGAGACATATGCCATCTATAAAACATTTTATACACTTTAACCTGTACATATTTTCTTTAAATGCTGTTGCCATTGTCATTTTGTAATTCCTTTTCCGTAGTTGCTGCCACATATTCATATCAACTGTATGTCCTATATACCTCATCCATTTTATCGTTGTGTCTTTAACTTGTTCAAATTCTAATTCAATAGACAAGAATAATACAATTTCTTTATCATTTTTTCATCTGTTCCTTTTAGTATTTTATCCACTTCTGCTTTTTCCAGATTAATTCCTTTCGCTTTACTATCTTTTTCAAATCTTGCTTGTAGCTGCATCCTCAAATACCAATCCATTTTTATGCCTTGATTTTTCAATTCTGTTGCAGATTTCAACTTGTCTGTCCTTAATAAGATGTCATTATATCTTGGAATGTAATTTCAATCTATTCTACTCAGATGTATCAAAGTCTCTATTGACGATAACCCATAAGGTAATTTAAAATAATGTTTAGTCTTTACTTTTTCCCAAACTAAAAATAACAAATTCTTTATGGTATGTCTTTGGAAGTAGCTATGTATTTTATGTCCACCATACCAAATGAATGTGTGCCATCCGATTTGTAAGTCATGTCCTTCTAGTATTAAGAGTCTTTTGTTTCTAAGCAGAAACTATTCCTTAATTCACGTCATTGATGTTGCTTGATAATGCAGCTCCCAATTAGGGAGACAGAAGCCTCCTCTTATTCTTGCATCCTGTGACATTTTCAAACCAGTCCTTGGTCTTTTTCCCTTGCCAAATAAAATTTGACATTATTTTATTAATTTCATTTTTTAAAAATCATATAATTTTATTGATATCATCAAGAATAAGAAAAGTAAACATGGTAGGATGTTCATCTTAATCAATGCAATTCTACCCATTAATGATAGTGAAAAGAAGAAATTATTCTTTGATTGCTGAGTGATCACACGCACATGGCATGACCTTGCGTGAATTAGCAGCAAAATTATCCAGAATCCACCCCGTCTTATATGTGTCTTACAAAATTCTACTCTGCTCAGTGAAACTTAATCCTTGGTAAATGTGGACCAATTGTCATTGTCATATCAATACACATCTGCAGAGGTATGCTTTAGAATGATAGCCTAGCAGGATAGGCATTATTAGTAGATAGTTTCTGATAATTTTGATATTTTAGTATCATTTACTAGATTGTGAAAAATAGCAAGATTGCTAAACAGTTGCCAAAAAAATTATTGAAGCAGATCTATAAGTGTGCCAATGTGCACATTGGAGCTACCACAATTACAGTCTTACAACTCAAATGAACAAGGTGGTATTTTATTACATAACACAATTTGGCCTTTAGAATCTTATTTGCACTACTTAGGTTATCTGCATTTGGTTTTCTTGTGAGTTTTTTTTCTCGAGGATTGCATTTACAAGAGGAATATGGAAACCTGGAAAAATGGAAATTCTGAACTTGTACTCAGGTATCATAATTTGTTTATCATGTGTAATGGCAATTTGTTTGCAATGTCAGAATATGGACCAGTTAATTCTTCATTTGTATCTTCCTTCTTTAATCTCTATTACATAATATTTTGGTTCTTCTGTGTAATCAAATGATGACACCAAAGAAATATGGTGCTGTTCCTTTTAAAAAAACAAAACACCATCAGATATTTAGGAGAGTCTTTTCCATTGAAGTCAACTGACCATCTATCTCCCTTTTTAACTAGTGTCAAGGCTGGCTTACTTGATGATGATTTGATGCCCAGCAATTGCTCCCCTTTGCCCACTGAAAATGAGTGATTATAGAGGAGCAGCCATCAAATAGAATAAGCTGAAATATTGTAGCAGGAAACTGAGCTGAACTGAATACTGCGAAAATGAAATACTATTATAAAAGAATTAGAAACAGCAGTAATAGCAATATTATAAAACTGTACTAATATTCAAGACGCACTGGAAAAGGTTAAATTATACCAAGTGAGATAGAAAAAATTTGAAAGATGTTGTTGACAGTTGTTATTTGAATCCTAGATGCCATACAGCAAAGGCTTATAAATACGTACTTTGGATTGCCTAAATTAAGAACAATTTCACAACAGTCCGGTTAGAAAAACTGCAGCCTTGACCATCTTCCACACAAATAGACACTAAATATAAATCCCAGGCCTTCAAAGTAGGGTTCAAATCATGAAGAAAATGACCAACATGAGATGTGAGATGCAATCAGTGATGGGCTCCTATGGGTATGGTCAGGAATGCAGTACCGGTAGCAAAATTTGGAGCTCCACCCTTTTGTGGTTAGCTCTGGACCAGCTCCTGCCCCAAGGACTGTGGATGTGGGGGAGACATCCACATGCTGCAGGCCTGTTTTGCCCCCGGTAGAATCTGATGATGAAGGCTCCTCTGACCAAGAAGACATGAGTGACAGGGAGGAGGAGAGTGTGGCAGACAGCTCAGAAGGAGATCAATTATCTAGCTCCTCTTTGGATTCAGAACAAGAATTAATGACACAGCCACGCATGCGGAGAGCGATGCATAGGCAACAACAACTGAGAGATTATTATCAAAGAAAATGAGGACACCTGTGGTTGGGTGGGGCTGTGGTAATTAGTGAGGCTGCTATAAAGAGCAGCCTGTGGGTTTGGCCATTGTGGAGGATTATCTGATCATTGTGTTTCATGACTGCTTTACTGACTTTGACTTTTTGTGTGCTGATTTTTCCTGCTTTGAACCTAAACCAGAGCAAAGTGTGTTTCACTTTGTGAAAGAAGGACTTTGAATTGCCTCACAGCTGCAAGCTATGTATCACAGGACTGATAAGGGACTTGTACAAATTACCAGTCTGTTTGGAGAGGAGTGCTCTTTGCTATATCAAAAGAGTTTAAGTGAATTTTCATTATAAAGAACATTGTTTTGAATTTTCAAACGTGTGTGTGTGTCTGAAATTTGTACCTGTGAATTTTTGGGAGGATTCTACCAGAGAGCCCGACAGAACACACCCTGAGCACCCAATTAGCACTGAAAGATGTTGAAACAAAATGCATAAGCTACGCCCACAGTGTGGTAGTAAAAATTTTGGTAGCCAGTCACTGCATGCAATACAACAAAAATTACTATTGCTACTAATAACAATAATAACAAGAACAATTGAAAGGGGAAAAAGAATGGGAAGAAAGCTAAAGGACACCGAAGAAGATGTGCTGAAATATAACATGAAGATTTACTAAGTATTGGAGAGATTATACTGGCTAGAAGAAAGACCAAATGAAAAATGCATAAGAGGCACGAGAAGACAAAATATTACATGGCCAGTACATTAAAAAGAAAAAGAAAAAAGCAGAGAAAACATATAAAAAGACATGGCAATGGCTAAGAGCAGGAAATTTTAGGAAAGAGACTGGGGGACTAATTCTGGCTGCACAAAGCCAAGCCTTAAGAGCAAATGCGTACAAAGTCAGAATTTAAAAGACAGCAAAAGACAGGAAATGCCACCTCTAACATTGAAAAAAATAGTGGATCACTTGCCACTGTTAGCTGCTGCAAAGAGATGGCACAGACAGATTACAAATAATGGGATGACAAAATAGTAACAATGGTGCATTGGAAGATTTTCAAGAAATTTACCTGCAAGTAGGAACTGGTGGGATCACAAAATAGAGAAAGTAATTGAAAATGAAAAAGCTAAAGTGATCTGGGACTTTAGAATTCAAACAGACAAGCACCTGCCACATAACACCCCAGATTTAACCATTGCCAATAAGACAATTAAAAAGAGTCTGAATAGCAGACATGGCACTATTTGGAAACAGCAGGATAGAGAAAGAACCGGAGAAAATCACCGACTACAAAGACTTGCAAATAGAAATAGAATGACTATGGCAAAAGAAAGCAAAGATAGTACCAACAATAGTAGCCATTTTGGGTGGAACCCCAAAACATCTGCAGCACCACTTGAATACCATCAGCAGTGGCAAAACCACCATCAGTGAATTGCAAAAGGAAGCTTTACTTGGAACAGCTTACATCCTGCAACAGTACATTTAACACCATCCAACAACAGCATCTGTCCATCTCAGTTCTTTGGGAAAGACTCAATAAGTGGATTAAAATGCCAGATCCATAATAATAATTTTATGTCATAAATTTCCAGGGCTGCAAATATGTTTGTCTTAAACTTACTTCCTATGAAACAAAACAAAACTAGGATATATCTACATGTAGAGATGAAACATTTCAAGGATGTTATTTAATTTTTTTACTTTGATTTATGCTTAGTGGTGTGATATACATATTAGAATCTCTAACATCTGGGAAGAGAGCTTAATAGAAATGTCCAGCTCCACATATATCTCTCCATCTCTGGAGACCTCAATTAACATCATAAGGAAATATTTGGAGCAATTTGTAGGCACCATATTTCCTCAACCCTAATTCTTTATGTTTGTTGATTAAAATTTTCCATCATCCCCTGGCAACATGGACAACCTAGAAGGGACCTGCTAGTAGATGTTATTGTAAATAAAACTTTTTGCTTAATAAAAGTTGGAAACAACCTTGTTTAAAACAATTTGCAACTTTATTTTTTAAAACAAAAAACACTTATTTTATTTATTTATTTATTACTTAGATTTGTATGCCGCCCCTCTCCGAAGACTCGGGGCGGCTCACAACACGTGGAAACAAATCATAAATAATCTGACAATTTAAAATATTAAAGATTTAAAAAAGACCCCATATACTAACAGACAGACACACAAGCATACCATACATAAATTAGACATGCCCAGGGGAAGATGTTTCAGTTCCCCCATGCCTGACGGCAAAGGTGGGTTTTAAGGAGTTTACGGAAGGCAGGAAGAGTAGGGGCAGTTCTAATCTCCGGGGGGGAGTTGGTTCCAGAGGGCCGGTGCCACCACAGAGAAGGCTCTTCCCCTGGGGCCTGCCAACCGACATTGTTTAGTTGACGGGACCCGGAGAAGGCCCACTCTGTGGGACCTAATCGGTCGCTGGGATTCGTGCGGCAGGAGGCGGTCTCGGAGATATTCTGGTCCAATGCCATGAAGGGCTTTAAAGGTCATAACCAACACTTTGAATTGTGACCGGAAACTGATCGGCAGCCAATGCAGACTGCGGAGTGATGGTGAAACATGGGCATACCTAGGTAAGCCCATGACTGCTCTCGCAGCTGCATTCTGCACAATCTGAAGTTTCCGAACACTTTTCAAAGGTAGCCCCATGTAGAGAGCATTACAGTAGTCGAACCTCGAGGTGATGAGGGCATGAGTGACTGTGAGCAATGAGTCCCGGTCCAGATTGAAGAATTTCTGTCCTAATGATCTACAGTCATTACCTCACTTCTCCTATCCTCACACCAGGAAGTATCGTCATTCTGATCTGCAATAAACAAATAGAAAAAAAATGATATATATATGTATGTTTTAATACAATGCATTGATTGGGATTAATTCAGCAGACATGAATACTGCTGATTGACAAAGAAGATTCCGCACACTCTTTCAAAGTGTAAATGCACAAGAATGTATACAATCCCATTCAACCATCTATATAATATTTTTGTTTTTAGAAGCTCCTTCAAATCAAACCTACTGAAAATGATTCTTAATTCCATGAGAACATGTAAAGTGACCTTTTTAGTACAGATCTAAAGCCTTGAATCTTCATTTCCAGTGTCTGCTGTGTCTGGTGCTACACTTCAACATTTGGGTGATGAAAGGTTGAGAGAGCTCTGAGGATGGATTCTGGCATTAGTTTTGCTCTCAGCTAAAATTTCACACCCGCTGATTTAAGGCTAACAGTGGTAGAACATCCGCCAATAGCAAGTATTGTGCCAATGAGGTCAATACAAGACACCAGAGAGGATTAGCAAGTCCTTTGGTGGAAGATATGGTTTGATTTTTCTGGAAGAACTTATTAAAATGAATTGGCTCTCTTGTATATAGCAGTGATCCATCACTGAATTAATTTCAGTTCTCCTCTGTAATGTTAATGAGAGATGGGGGTGGGTGGAAACCTTCTTACTCCTTTCAAAGATATCAGTTGTAGAAACATTAATGACATTGAATCCACTCCAGTGAATGGGAGAGAATGAGTTCACCTACACTATGATTTATAATTGGCTCACTCGTGGGACTTGAGTTCTTTGCATGGAGAAAAAAAATGAAACTGCTGGGGCTTTTAAATGTGTGCCATTCAGGCTTGCATTGTCATAAAAAGGGTCTTAAGCAATCAGCCTGCATCTAATTAAGGCTCTGCCATTTAGGCTTCAGCACTCAAGCCACTTACTTTGGAGTAGTTCTAGGCTAATACTCTTGACTCCTGTAAGATTTAAGGACACTGTGTAAGAAGCTGATTAAAAACTCTAACCAGGATTTCCTGTAAGGTTACTTCCTGTTTTCTTTCTTTCTTTCTTTAAAGGATTTTAATATTCAACTAGAACACTCAAACTAGAGCCAAGATTTTTCTCCTCTCCCCCCATTTCACCACGTGCCATAAATGAATGCCCATGGTAGCAAGCGTTCCACCCTATAGTCTGCACTGTGTAGGATTGTAAGGGCATAAAATCATTAGAACTCTGCAACGTTTCAGATTCAATTTCAAAACCGGGCTTTATAATTGATAAGGATACAAAGGCAACACTGCAAGCCTTTTCCTAAAATCATTTTTTAAAATTAGTTTTAAGTGTTTATTAGATTTGTATGCCGCTCCTCTCCGAAGACCATCATATGGCACTTCGAGCAAGGAACCCTGAAATCTCACCCAAAAAGGTGTGGCTGCTTTAAAGACTTGTAGATAACTACAGCCTCGATGTATAGTCAGGTTGGCCATGTGATCACAGAAATGTCTTTGAACAATGCTGGCTCCCTCAGCTAGGAAATAGATAGTCAAATTCCCAGCCTGCAGGTCATATGTGTCACGTGCTGCCTATACCCAGTTTAGCACAGGAGGCAAAAGTCCTGATATGAGACACGATACTGCCACAACAATATGAATTTGACATCCCGGAAATAGACAGACAAATATGCAGCGGTAGGCTAAACAATGGAATGCTAAATTGCACTTGCCACCGCGACCTGTAAGTGCTTGTGGGGCCAGCGCAATTTTGGTTCTGAACCTGTAGAGGTAGCAAAATCATGCACAGAGCCACAGGTGCACCCGTGTTTTGGTGAGGTTTTTTTTGCTTCCATGCATGCCGAAACATAGGTGCACCTGCGGCTCCGTGCATGATTTTTCTACCTCCACAGGTGCAGAAGCAAAATCATCCTGGCCCTGCAAGCACTTACAAGCCGCAGCGGAGAGTGCAATTTAGCGCTCCAGCTCGTAGCCCACCTCTGCAAATATGTATATTCAAACAGCAGAGCCTAAAATGTTTAAAATATTAAATATATTCCCTACCGTTCGCACAGCAACTCACCTTGTAGGGCTGGGATATGTATAAACTATTTGGGGCTTCACTAGTAATTATTATGTATCTTTCTATAATGTTCACTTTCAGAACTGATGTCAATAGACTGAATCTGTGATTTTAGCCACTGCTTTTTCTGAGAATATATTTTTTCTGATATGCCTAGATTTCTTTACATCTCAACAATTCTCACACTTTTCTGGGAGCAGTAAAGGTGCTCATCTGTGTAGATGACTTTTCAAAACTTCCTGTTTTAAAAAGATGTGGATGCACTGAAAACAGAAAATGTTGTCTCCCTTTTTTTAAAAAAAACCCCCTTTTTTAATCTTGCAAAGATGGCATCTGAAATTAATGAAAAGTACCAGATTTAAACAAAAACAAATCATTTCCTCCTTATTTTATAGGCCAAAGGATTTTATCCGAAGAAAATAATAGAAATGAACAACAGACATAAAACTTTAGCCTGTGTAAATTAAATGGTTCTGCTGCATTAACTTCATAAAACCATAATCCTATCCTCCATAAACTATTACATGCACTGCAACATATCTGATTTATGGGATATAGAATCGATGGGAAAAAATTAATGCTTGAAAAACATATTAGAGACATTATTGAACAGATTTTAATTGAGATTTGATTTCAATGCCTCTTATCCACATGATTAATGTGTTTTAGCCCTTGACTCCAGCAGGCAGAAAAGAGAGTCTTTAATATGAAAATTAAGTATCTGTCTTTAGGTTTTATGTAGCTCTCTCCTCAGATCACTTCATCAGTACAGTGTGGCTTTTGTGCAGATTAAATTGAGACTCAATTTTCTCTATTTTCCAGCACTTACTTATGTTTTATGACAAGCACTAAATCAATTTTATACTATTATTGATTTTTTCTTAAATGGACACAAACCATTTCGCCTTTTGCCCTTCTTTTCGACTCTCTTTCTACTGGCTTTTTTTTTCACTATATGCTTGATATACAGCTAGCTAAAGAAATTTTGAGTGTTTCCTGTGATTTCTACAGGTCATGCCAATTCATTCACTTTTACAATGCCAGAATTGATAAGCTAGATTTCTAGAAGGGGGGGGGGGACATGACTACAGGTGCAAAGGGATAGGGATTTTTTGGGATAGTTTTCTCTCAAACCTTTTCTTTCCTTAATAAATGAATGGATAGAGCTTTGACAGTTATGTTACTCCCTTTCTAAACACCAACATCATTTCTGTAGTGATTGCTGAACTCCATGAAAACCGCTTATGCTGTAATTTTTGAAGAATAAATAACAAGACAGACTGTATAGATGGAATGAGTCTCTAGGACATTCAGGGGGAAAGGACATTATCCACCATGAAGCAATAAGTCGTCAGAGATACCACAACAAGAAGCAAGTGGCACGCAATGCAATTAAAAAGCTCCTGGCTCTTATAGGACTTCATCCTGTATGACCTATCACCAAAATTAACAGTGACCCTAGGCAATAAAAGTAACATGCTGGGTAATCAGATTGCTTTCTTTTTCTTTCCTCTCTGTGTGTGTGTGTATGTGTGTGTGTTCCAGACTTATATACTGAGGTCATATTGACTGGGCAAAAGGAGAGATGCTGTTCAGACAGAACAAATAAGAGGAGATAGAGAAATATCAGAATCAAGCAGTAATGTAAACTTACTGGGCAACCTTTGTTTGCGGCGCAGGCGGAGTAACAGTCGGACACAAGGTATGGGTATAAATAGGGTCACTTTTATTAAACCAACTCAAATTAACTATTTAACCAAATAAACCCACGTGACCTGCAGGGGTGCATAAATCAAATGGGGGCGGAGTTAACTTTCCAACAACCTCAACTGAGCAACTCTAGGGCGAAAGCTCCTTGCCAGGGTCATGGTAAAATTACACCTGCCCCCTGCCCCTTGCCACGCCCCCACGGCGTGTGGGATGGCTCGCCACTGGTCTCTGATAATCCCCAGGCAGCGAGCCACAGGAGCGACCCCCTCCCCGAACCCAGGCCAGTCGAGCCCTGTAATCCAAGAAGGAGATCGCCCCTCACCTCAGTAGAGGTGCCCCTAAAGGAGATCACACAGTTGCTGCTTATGCCCATTTCTGCCCCCTATCGGCCGTCCCCCCCCGTGACCTTGAGGGGGGGCGCTAGTTGGTGAGTCCACCCCCTAACTGCACTCCCACGCACAGAGTGGAGTAGGCGAAAAAACAACCACAGCTCGGTCAATTCACTGTGGCTGCAAAGAATTCCTACTCGGCCCCCCGAAGGGCGACCCATCATATGCACCCTGTAACAGAGGGAGGGTGGGCGGGTGTCTCACGCTGCCGGGCGAAGAGTACTGCGCCACGAGGCAGCCCCTTTTATAGGGCTGCCTCCCTCTCGCCCGGCCGATGGTTCCCAGTGCACCCCAAACTCATCACTGCGGCCCCCGGGGATAACGTGGGGGCCGCAGGCTCCGCCCACAACATGTCGGCCTCCTTCCCTGGCCGCGCCGCAACCCATGCCGGCTGGTAAGTCGCCAGCGGCATAGGTGGAGATGAATGTTCAATAGTCTTTCAGGACATATGAGGCGCACTTCTGATATATTACACATGAGTGTGTAGATGGGCATAAATAAAATGGTATATCCTTCAGGAAGGTAAAAGAAATCCACCATTAATTTATTTTGGATTGTATCTCATGGTCTACCAAGTGGACAGCAGTGAACCACATTGTCTATGGTCTTCATCTTTAGAACACTGGAAAACACTTGTAATGACTTTTTGCTTCTCATCCAAGATGTTTCTTCACTTTCCAGAGCTGAAGAACCTGCTCGGATGAGAAATGAAACATTGAGTAAGAGCCTCAGTGGTGCAGTGGTTAGAGTGCAGTACTGCAAGCTACTTCTGTTAAATCCAGAAGTTTCTGTTACCAGGGAAATTAGTTAAAGAGTTATTGTTAAGCAAAAGTCATTAGAGTCAGACAGGACTGTTTACTTACCTATGATTGGCCGCTGGGCTTTGGGCGCCAAACTAAAAGAGCTGTCAGGCGTCGCTTGTTGCCGGGCGAAAGTTTTCCTGTGCTACCGGGCTTACGCGTCTCCTGTCAGATTGCATTCGGCAGTGAAAGTAAGCCGCGGCTGTTGTTTCTCTGTGAAAGAATAAAGCGTTTCAACTCAAAGCCGTTTACTCGGATCATTTCATTGGCGACGAGGGTCTTGAGGACTGCTTTTTCTCCTTAAATCATTATGTCTACCCCGTCAATCATTCAGCCGCCAGAGCTTTTTGACCCTGAACGGTCAACCTGGACTGCCTATATGGCAAAATTTGAAATTTTTTTGGAAGCAGCCGGCATGCAAGATGCCACTGACAGCCGCAAAAGAGCTTTATTCCTAAACTATTGCGGCACTCAAATTTTTGAGCTGGCGGGCACCCTGACAGACCCAGAGCCTGCCAATTCCGTCTCGTGGCAAATTCTGAAAGAGAAATTAGCCTCTCATTTCAAACCAACTAAGCCCGCTAGGGTTTACCGACACCAGTTTTCCCGCACGGCCCAAGCCGAAGGGGAAACAATTAACCAGTTCGCAACTCGCCTCAGGACCATATTGGCAAAATGTCAATTTGATAACCCTGAGGCGAGGTTGACAGATGCCATTATCTTCGGAATGAAGAATGTCTCCATCCGAAATAAGCTATTAGCAACGGAAGATTCTACCCTGCAAGATGTGATCAAAGCTGCCCAGACGGCTGAAGTGGCAGAGTCTGCTGCCGCTGAATTGAAATCGAATGACAAGCTGTCAACGGTATGCAAACTCACTGCACATCCTCGCGCACAAGTCAACTCTTCGTTGGACTACTACACCGCTGATTTTGATGCCCAGGACGACGAGTGCTGCCTGATTCGGGGACCCCCTAACCGGCAACTCCGCCAAAACTTCCCTGCTTGTGCTGGCTGCCGAGGTCAACATGCACGTTCGAGATGTCCCTTCAAGGACGCCTTCTGCCGCCGCTGCGACAAACGAGGCCACATCGCTGCTGTATGCCGTGCCGCCCTGCCTGATGACAACTCAGGGAACCAAGACCTGCTGCCAACGTTCCCTGCCCAGCGTTCCTACCGGCCATTCCGACAACAAGGACGGGGAAATAGGAGACCATGGTCCAACAGAGGTAACCTTGCAAGCCCTGCTTCTGCAGCTACTCCTTCTCCCCTTAATAAAATTGTTGTCCCTCTCCTATTAAATCAACATCCCTGCCACATGGAGCTGGATACGGGCTCCAAATATACTTTGATGCCGTGGCACAAACTAAGACTTTATTTACCTGATGTGTCTCGAGACTCTTTGCTGCCTTCAGATATTGTCATCAAAGACTTTCAGGGACACCCAATTAGTGTGTTGGGTACTACTAGCGTCCCTATAACTTTTAAAAATGTGCACCATAGGTTGCCCCTATTAATCGTGGACGGGGCCAATCATTCTTTGTTGGGTTTGAATTGGATGGCTCCCCTAGGATTAGCCATCACCGGTGTCCACAAAATTTTTGCACCTAACACACCTGATTTTGTGAAGGAATTTCCAGGTGTCTTTAAACCAGGGTTGGGAACATATAAGGGACCCCCAATCTCATTCTCCTTAGACCCATCCGTTCCCCCCTTGAGATTGAAGCCTCGGAGGGTACCTCTGCCCTTGCTTGACAAATTAGATGCCCAATTGGACAAACTCCAAGCCCAAGGCATTTTGGTTCCTATTGAGCACGCTCCCTGGGAGACACCTATTGTAACCCCCCTTAAACCTGATGGATCTCTGCGTGTGTGTGCTGATTACAAATCCACTTTGAATAAGGCATTACAGCACAACTCTTATCCAATTCCAGTTGTGCAGCACTTGCTGCACACTTTAGGGTCTGGGAAGGTCTTTGCAAGGCTGGACCTTGCCCAGGCATACCTACAGCTTCCTGTAGATGAAGCCACTTCTTTAGCCCAGACAATAGTTACCCACAGAGGTGCCTTCAGGTGCACACGCCTGCAATTTGGCATTAGTGTAGCCCCAGGTATTTTCCAGAGACTAATGGAACGCTTGTTATGGGGGCTTAAAGGGGTGGTCCCTTACTTCGATGATATTCTAATTTGTGGGGACACAAGGGACCAATTACACTCTAGAATCCGACAGGTGTTGACCAGGTTACAATCAAAAGGGCTGAGGCTGAACCCTGACAAGTGTGTATGGGGAACTCCATCTGTAGATTTCCTAGGATTCAAAATCGATGCAGCAGGAATTCATCCCACAGATGACAAAATTAGGGCCATTAGAGATGCACCTGCCCCCACTTGTAAAGCAGAGCTGCAAGCCTTTTTAGGGTTATTGAATTTCTACTCAGTTTTTCTGAAGCATAAAGCCTCTGCAGCTGAGCCGCTTCATAGACTTCTCCACAAGGGGGCGCAATGGCAATGGGGAGATACTGAACAGGCATCTTTCACTGCTGTCAAACAACTCCTGACTTCCCAAAGTGTAGTCGTGCAATATAGTCCCACATTACCCCTCAGACTCACATGCGACGCTTCGCCATACGGGGTGGGATCTGTCCTAGCCCATTTATTACCAAATGGTCAGGAGGCACCTATAGCTTACTTTTCAAGGACCTTATCCCAGGCTGAACGAAATTATGCCCAAATTGATAGAGAAGCTTTAGCTTTGGTTGCCGGCGTTAAAAAATTCCATAATTATTTGTTGGGCCGCCCTTTCCAATTGATTACTGACCACAAACCGTTGCTGGGATTATTAGCCACTGGGAAACCTACCCCTCCATTCATGTCCCCCCGCATGTCCAGGTGGGCTATATTTTTAGCTGGCTATGATTATATTCTAGTGCATAAAGGTGGCTCTCAAATTAATCATGCCGATGCCTTGAGCCGCTGCCCCTTGGGTCAGCAGGTGGTAGATCCAGCCCCTGCTGGAGATGTCCTCTTAATAGACTTAGGCAATCCATCCCTCGTGACAGCAGAAGAGGTAGCCAAGGAAACAAAACTTGACCCTGTCTTAGGAAGAGTCCTTCACTATATTCTAAAAGGATGGCCAGCCAATGGGGATGACCCAATAGTAGGTGAGTTTAAGACAAAACGGCTAGAACTGTCGGTTATGCATGAATGTGTGTTGTGGGGTGATAGGGTAGTCATCCCCCATTCCCTAAGGCCTCAAGTGATGCAGCTGCTGCATCAAGGACACCCCGGGGTGGTCAGGATGAAGGCCTTGGCTAGGGGGTATTTATGGTGGCCAGGGCTGGACAGGGCTATAGAGGACTGGGTTGCTACATGTAAGTCCTGTCAGGAGACCAGACCAAATCCTCCCAAAACCACCCCTGCACAGTGGGACACCCCTAGGGGCCCTTGGTCAAGAATACATATCGACCTAGCGGGGCCAGTGAACAATAACATGTTCTTAATAGTGGTGGATGCATACTCCAAGTGGTTGGAGATACTGTTACTAGGGTCCACTACAACAACATCAGTGTCAAAGGTGTTACGGAAATTGTTGGCGACACATGGGTGTCCAGATGTTCTGGTATCGGATAATGGGCCCCAATTTACTTCCAGGGAGTTTGAAATGTTCCTCGCCGGGTTGGGGGTGAAACATGCTTTGGTCTCAGTCCACGCAGCGTGGGCTAATGGGATGGCTGAAAGGTATGTCCGAGTGGCCAAAGAGGCCATCAAAAGATCATCCCCAGGGGAAATTCAAGGCAGACTGGACACTTTCCTTCTAATGCAACATATCACACCAAGTATGACTACAAATAGAAGCCCGGCTGAATTACTGATGGGGAGGAAGTTTAGGTCACCTTTGGATAGGCTGCACCCAGCCTATGTCCAGTTAAAAACGGTAAATGTCACCACTCCGGAACGCTCGGTATGTATCGGTCAAAATGTGTATGTTAAAAATTTTGATAAGGGCACATTGTGGGAGAGTGGAATAGTCACAGAACAAACCGGTCCAAAAACATATACAATTGCCCTAAGTGATGGCCGCCTCTGGAAAAGGCACATAGATCACATTAGAGGGAGATTGGCATCTGCCAGTATAAGGGACAATATGGCTGCCATAAGTAATGGGGCCTCTCCTCCTTCACACCCCACAGGAAATTACTCAAGACCTACTAGGAACCAGGAACAAATAGACTGGGACTTACCTGGATTTACTAGTCAAGCCAGCGCAGCTGCAGCTCCGCAAGGCTCCAGCCATGGGGGTGCTGGACAGTCTCATCCGGAAGAGCCATCTTCATCGGTGGATACCCAGGTCCTCCAAGACCCACGAAGGTCTGAGCGGGCACCCAGAAGACCAGCCCGTTTGGACGAATTTATTACATATTTATCGGAGTGAACATCTGTAATAAATCAACCAGAAGGGGGAGGGATGTTAAATCCAGAAGTTTCTGTTACCAGGGAAATTAGTTAAAGAGTTATTGTTAAGCAAAAGTCATTAGAGTCAGACAGGACTGTTTACTTACCTATGATTGGCCGCTGGGCTTTGGGCGCCAAACTAAAAGAGCTGTCAGGCGTCGCTTGTTGCCGGGCGAAAGTTTTCCTGTGCTACCGGGCTTACGCGTCTCCTGTCAGATTGCATTCGGCAGTGAAAGTAAGCCGCGGCTGTTGTTTCTCTGTGAAAGAATAAAGCGTTTCAACTCAAAGCCGTTTACTCGGATCATTTCAACTTCTGCTGATCACTGGCTTCAATCTGCAATTTGACAGATTGAATCTCAGTAGGCTCAAGGTTGACTCAGTCTTCCATTCTTCCAAGGCCAGTAAAATTAGGACCCAGATTGTCGGGGGGCAATATGCTTACGCTCTGTAAACTGCTTAGAGAGGGCTGTAAAGCACTGTGAAGTGGTATATAAGTCTAAATACTATTGCTATTGTTATTCAAAGAAAGAATAGAATGTTCAGTTGTTCATTGAAAAAATTACCTTTGGTACAACCATGACCTGGATCTCTGAGAATCTCCATAGATTTATAATGAAGGTATATTTGGTTCTGCAAAAGTAAAGGGGGAGTGGTGTTGCTTTTAAGGTAATTTGTATTCAAAGATAAGTTACATTAAGATATTATTGCAGAGAAATATAACCAGAAATTGGGGGTGGGGAACCAAAATAATCCTGCAGATAAGATAAAGTTATATTGAAGTAAGTATAGTGTGTACTTACAAAAACATCCTGTTTCAGAATAATTCCATAAATTGCATTATTTTTAAAAAGGATTCTGGAAATTACATTTACACAATAGTCTTTTTGTCGTTGAAAAAAAATCCTTTCTGAGACATGATTTTTTAAAAATCATATTCTACCTACCAATTTTATTTCCTTTTACTTCTTCATCTACCCTGAATAATTTGAGTTTGGAAAAATGATAGCAAAATACTTACTTCATATGTCTCTCTGGAGCGCATAGACTGATAACCTCATTTGGAGAGACCAAACTTGACAATATTCAGGTGCTGAACAAAACAAGAGTGATTCAATGTCAAGGTTTAAATCCTTGTATAGGAGAGAGGACCCTTTAAACAAGTACCTTTCAAAGCAATAAATCAACTATAAATTTCCTATACACATAAAAGTGAAATTACAAGAATATCTTGACCTGGTGAAAGAGCAAAAGCTGTTAAAAAAAATAAAATAAAAGTACTTCATGCGAAATGGAATGATCAGGAGAACCAAAGCGCTTTAGTTTATATCTATGAAAAGAATAATCCCAGGTAACTGGCCCTGTGAATTTCAAGTTGCATTCAGTCAATCATCTGAGCACCAAGAGATGATGGGCTTTGTTTCAAGGTTAGTGGATTTTCAAAGCAGTCCTTGAAAGGGGATAATACAATCAAAGGCAACACTTTTGCTTGGCATAATTTTCGCAGACGCAGCTTTACTGCAAACAAGGGATCTTTGTGTCTGGCCTATGCGAAAAGATTGAGGTTCTCTGAAATGAATTACAAGCTTAATCTAAAATCTCACCAATTGAAATCAACAAATAGGCTTAGCACCTCTCCAACATTGTCCCTTTTTCTCTCCAACCCCTTTTTTAATCAGGTTCACTTCACACTGTTACAGCAGATTAGCCATAGGGAGAATGTATGCTACTGTATTCAAAATCATCCTATGAAGCCAGCCATCTGTTTTTTGGTGTGGTTTTTTTTTTTAAAGGAAGGGACAAAAATACATGTATTCTTTTTCACTCAGCCAAATAAATGCATTGATAGCAGCCAGCTGTCATTCCCCAAGATCTCAACAGTGAAGTGGTCCTATGGAGTAAATCCTGGAAAAACTGCAGGAAAAGTTTCAAAGAGATGATCCATAAGGGAGAGCATTTATAACTGGACAAACACTCTAATGACATGAGAATAATCTTACATATGGTAGGGGGGAAGATTTCATTTAGGCAGTTAATATCCCTCTAAAACAACCAATTTCATTTTGCCAGTTTCAAGAATGCTCATTTTCCTTTCTAATCTACAATGTTAAAATAGATTATTTATTTATTCATTCATTCATTCATTCATTCATTCATTCATTCATTCATTCATTCATTTATTAGATTTGTATGCCGCCCCTTTCCGTAGACTCGGGGCGGCTCACAACATAATAAAACAATTCATAACAAATCTAATAATTTACAATTTAAAATTTAAAGTACGGTAGTTAAGAAAACCCCGTTTTTAAGCAGACATACCTACAAACATACCATACATAAATTATATAGGCCCGGGGGAGATATCTCAATTCCCCCATGCCTGATGACAAAGGTGGGTTTTGAGGAGTTTATGAAAGGCAAGGAGGGTAGGGGCAGTTCTAATCTCTGGGGGGAGCTGGTTCCAGAGAGTCGGGGCCGCTACAGAGAAGGCTCTTCCCCAAAGGTTGCTTCCTAATAACAATGTATGATTCATTTTCTTGCTAATTTTTAATCTCTTTTTTTATATCCCAATCTCTCTTAATATACAACATGTCCATCAAATATATCTTACATATTTGTGGCAGAGTTATAACATACAGATATATGCATATGCACACACAATGGCTAGAGCCCTGGTTCCCAATGTGGGGCCCACTCCCCACAGGGGGGCAATTTCATTTTTAATGGGGGCAATTGGAACCTTGTTTAAACCTAGTTAATAGCCTTTTAGGTTTCCTCTGCATGAGTAGTTCACTTTTTGAATAATAAGAATTATATGTCATGGACGGGGGAGGCCTCAGGATTATAGAGATGCTTAGGTGGGACGGTGAAAAAAAGGTTGGGAACCACTGGGGTAGAGGCTACTCACCTCACACTATGGAATATAGTGTTTTTTTTAAATGGGGTGAGGTTTTTTTTAAATTGTGACCATTGTCCTTAATATAAAGATAAAAGTTCTCCTGCACATGTGTGCTAGTCATTTTCTGGCTCTAGGGGTGGTGCTCATCTTTGTTTCTAAGCCAAAGAGCCAGCACGATCCGAAGACATCTCCATGGTCATTTGGCTGGCATGACTCAATTCCATAGGCTTATTACCATTGTCCTCAGTGAACAACTAATTGTGAAGTTTGTAGTTATTTCTTTTCCCATTCCACATTTTACTCTTTTAATTCCAAAGAAATATTCTTCCATGCTTGACATAGATCTATCTATCTATCTATCTATCTATCTATCTATCTATCTATCTATCTATCTATCTATCTATCTATTGTATTTATATGCCTCTCATTCCAAAACAGACCCAGAGTGGCTAACAACAGTCATAAATAAAACAGTAATAAAAAAGAGTAAAAGTAAAATAATAAAATCAATAAAAATCTCAACAAAAACAATAATATCATTAAAAAAAACCATGCATACATTACAATCAATCTAGTTCTAAAGATCTCAATCTAGATCGAAAGCTGTTTTTATTCTAGAAAGAGATCTCTGCAAATTTTGACTGGGCAGGAAAGTAGTAACTGAATAAACCAATATAAATATAGAGGATGTAAGGAAATCTACAAGCACTGAACTGGATTGAATTTTGCTATTGTAATAGTTCCACAAACAATTGGCAATGGGTCAGATTGTGTTAAAAAGGGACCCTACAGAGCAGGAGGGACTTCAGCAAATTATGGATTGACATGAGTGTTTTTAGCAACAACCACCAGATCTTGGCTTGAGCTCTTTTTTGTGCAGGGAACTTCCCTAGTGAGGAATCAGTGTCCATACCTGAAGAAAAGTCTTCAAAGAAGTCAGAGGATAGCCTTTTGGAAAGAGATCTCAAGTTTTCAGAATAATCAAGACAATGCTACCACCACCTCTCATTCCTGATCTTTTCGCTCTCAAATGGTTCTGGTGAAACACCTTCACTCAGCTCTGAAGGGAAACACAGAAGTGGATCAGGATGGGGGGGTGAGAGGGGGGGTTGAAGGGGACCACCTTCCACATACAGTTGGAATTGGAAGCTGTCTGCCTCAGCCGTTAGAAATATGTGGAGAAATTACCTACCGTTCCCTATAGAGACATCCAGCAACTATCCCAGGCCAGCTTTTCAGTTCGGTGATAATATGCTCCTATCAGTTTTAATAGCCCCATGCTGGATTCAGGAGGTATTATGGATTGTACAGCAAGCATATTGTCATTAAATTAAATTTTCAGAACATTCCCCAGTTCATCACAAATACCACAGAGAGTAATCATAATCGGTTCTCAACACATGTGTAATTGCCTTCAGCTGGCGTTTTTTACAGTTGACATTGTTCAGCAGTGATAAGGTGATTGGTGATTTGAATACACAGCTTGTTTCATAGCTGCCGTAATTGAAATATGGTATGTGTGAATGGAAGATTACATTAAGACCTAGGATAATCACCTGACATGAGAGTAATTGAGTCTACAATCTGCCACTGAGTCTCTCAGGGAGGGCTGAAATGAAAAGAAGCCATTAGTAGATTATACCACGGCTGGCTCTGTTTTGTGCTGGAGTGCCAAACTGGCATTCCAGAACTGCAGGCTATATGAGGATGCTGTCTAGGGCACCATAAATGAAAGGAATAAGGAAGAGAGAGAGAGAGAGAAAGAGAGAGAGAAGGAGGGGAAACAAAATAGTTTAAAAGGAAAAGTTGCACTTTTTCCTCCTCGGGGGACAAGAGGCCAGCTCAGTGAGAAACGCTTCACTTCACACATTTAAAAGAAAAAAGAAAAAGAAACACATTAACTCTATTTTCTCCTTTGACTGAAGCACATGTCTGCCATTTTAGTTTTATACAGTGTGTTTTAGCAATAGTTTATCTGGACTAAACGTGCGTGAAATAAAACACGGAAGGGTATTTTATGGTTTTGAAAAGGAGAGGGGATTCTCAAAAGCTGCATTTCTTCCCCTCAGGAAAGGAGTGTTTTCATCTCTGGTTACTGTGGATGTTGGATCCTTACAAGAATCAACTGCAGACTCTCTGGGTAAGACGGATCTTTTATTAGAACGGTTAGTAACGGTTTCACAACAAGTAACAAGACAACAACAACATGGCCGTGCCTGGCAGCTATATATATACCCCGGGCTGCCAGGCTGAGCCAGCCAATCATTTTACAGTATTCTCCCGCCCAAGGAATATGAGGCAGGTACAAATCCTAACTATCCTCTGGACACAACAGTGGAGATAAACTTGCTGCAGTTAGATCTGGTTAGAACACAATTTTGGCAACTTTCGTAAAGCTAGCTGGTCAGTTAGATTAATCTATGTTCCAAAATTCAGGTTAAACCATTCGTTTAAAAAAAAAAAAGTTTCAACAATATGCTCACAGGCATGATGATCAAGTTTCTACCACACATATTGAGTAGGGAGGGGAAACAAAGATATCACTGATCATGAGCCATGGTGGCGCAGTGGTTAGAGTGCAGTACTGCAGGCTACCTCTGCTGACTGCCGGCTGACTGCAATTTGGCAGATCAAATCTCACCAGGCTCAAGGTTGATTCAACTTTCCATCTTTCTGAGAGTTGGCAAAATAACCCATATTGTTGGGGGCAATAAACTGACTCTGTAAACCACTTAGAGAGGGCTGTAAACCACTGTGAAATGGTAATAAATCTAAGTAATATTAGTATTTGAATTTAATCAAAAGATAATTAAGAGTTGACAATAACTTATTCAACTGATTCATATTTAGTCAAAACACATGGTAGTCAATTCAGGATATATATTAGCCTATTAATCCCTCATTTTATACCAATATCAAACATTAATTTGAACTAATTTGAAATGCATTTTAGTCCAAGACCTTCACTTCAGTAGGAC
Source organism: Erythrolamprus reginae (assembly GCF_031021105.1). Lineage (NCBI taxonomy): Eukaryota > Metazoa > Chordata > Lepidosauria > Squamata > Dipsadidae > Erythrolamprus > Erythrolamprus reginae. The sequence goes on along the minus strand of NC_091952.1, from coordinate 186,632,631 downwards.
CCTTTCAATGAATAGCCTAGCGATTATATGTAAGTCCTTGTATTGGAGTCTGTCCATTGTGATTGTAAGCTGTGACAATCATAAAATGGGTTAGTCATATGATAAAGACTATCTTATAACCTTTGTTGTAATAGTCATTAAGCAAACATAGCAATTGTAAAGAGGCAAATGTGATTGTTTAGCAGCCATCACAATCATTAAATTTTCAGTGGGTGTGGTTTTGCCAAAAATGGGAAGAAAACGCCTGCTTTCAGCAAAATGTGGTAAAACAATCATGTGATATAGCAAGCAGCTATGCTATAATCTATAAGTACAGCCTGGAGTTGTGTCAGAACTTTGAACCTAGATTGTAAGTAGCCCCCACCTGTGTTGTAACTTAGAATGGTGGCTGAGCCAATTGTAAATCAAAGACTATCTATATTACTTCTGTTAGCCGCCCCGAGTCTTCGGAGAGGGGCGGCATATAAATCCAATAAATAAATAAATAAGCAAGCAAGCAAGCAAGCAAGCAAGCAAGCAAGCAAGCAAGCAAGCAAGCAAGCAAGCAAGCAAGCAAGCAAGCAAACAAACAAACAAACAAACAAACAAACAAATAAATAAATACTTATTATTTCCTTCCCCAGTTAAAAAGAACCTATTTCACAGGGTAAAAAAATGTGTCTAGAACAGCAGAGGAAGGAATAATGGGGAAATAAGTTAAAATCTTTTTTTCTACCAGGAAGAGTTCAGAGATCTTCTCATTAGTGGAATAAAAATTAAGAAATTAACTCACTGAAGATTGCTAAAGGTACGTTTTGATGACAATAGTGCCCCATATAGGAGATAAAAAAGGAAATGAGATCACTTTGGGGGGGGGATAGTTTTCATGAAGGAGGTAAAGGGAAGAGTAACTTTAAACCAGATCTTGGCAGAAAAGAAAGGATGTAAGTTTTGCATCTGAAAAAATATGAATAATATCCTTATTTCTTTCAAATTTACATTCTGTTCAATGTATCTACATGCTCTACATTAGATATATAAATAATAGTGCTAAATAAGGAAACTAAATAAGCTAAGTAGAGAACTTTTTTTAAAAAAAAAACAAAATAACTTTCAATTGACATATATTTTTATTTATTTATTTATTTATTTTGTCCAATACACAATAATACACAATGAAGGTTATAGAGGATATAGTAGAGAAGAAATACGAGATATAGGAGAGACTATAGGACAGGGGACAGAAGGCACTCTAGTGTGCTTTTATGAAAGTAAATAACACTGATGACAGAATTGCCATTTCTTTACAGTTTGTTATAGTTTTGGCATTATATCATTCCCCTTTCTTTGTAGATTACTGATGAATGCATCTCAATGACAATCTAATAAAAAGTACAATCTTGATTACTTTCAGTATGAAAATAATTACGGTATGCAGTTGCATTTTTAGTGTAATATTTTAATCAAAGATTTTTCACTTATGCACATGAATAAAACAATTAAATCTTAAAAACAAGAGCTAAATTGTTCGTGTTTAGTATTAATAAATAATGGATAAAATTTGAAATAAAGAATTAACATATTAATTTTCCATTGCAAACAAGACAATACTGCAAAATTCAGAATAAAAATGGTAGAAAGCACCACTAAAAGGCCCGGGTATGGCTTATTTAATTGAAGATAGCATACTATTTATGTCATCACTATTTCAAAAATATCACTGGGACAATGTTAATCCAGTTATGATAAAGAATTCAGTCAATTAAGCTTAGCACACTAAGAGGCTACTTATAAATGTTAAATGGTTAAAACCCACGTATGTGAAATATTGAATATGGATAGCATTAGTTCATGCTACACAAAACAATTACTAAATCCAATTTTCTGTCATTATTCATCCTGAGATAACAACTCCATAATTTACTTCTGCCTTACATAATTGAGAGATCAGAACACGAAACAAATTAAAAGAAACTTAATTTCCATAGAAATCATTAAAATATCATGACATATCTGATTTAACCCCACTATGAGCTATCCAGCAAGCAATTATGCAGTCGGAAGGACTGATTTTACAACTAATATTCTCATGAATCTGATGAAGAAGCACATCTGAATAAATATGTATGGATTACTTGATCAGTATTTACAAGAAATCTTGGGAAATTTCTCAATATTTGCAAGATGCATTGGAGAATAACTAGAATATATGAATATATTTTTCTTTCATTAAAATTCACAATTTGGCATGAGTATTGTACGTTGACACTTCAGGGTAGCCAACATAGAAAACTCTCCAGGCCAAAGGATAGCTTGGCGATTCATCACAGCCTAACCCAGTCAGCCTCCTGCCTGTTCAGTAAGCCCACACAATCCTTCCTCCAGCCACTCTTATAATCTATGATAGATGTTTCTTCTCAGGCTTTCTAGGAAGGAATCACATGGAGATGAGGATTGAGAAGAGATGAATGGACTTTCTAAGGTCAGTGTTGTGGTTAGCTCTGGCCCTGCTCCTGCCCCAAGGACTGTGGATGTGAGAGAGACATCCACATGCTGCAGGCCTGTTTTGCCCCCGGTGGAATCTGATGATGAAGGCCCCTCTGACCAAGAAGACATGAGTGACAGGGAGGAGGAGAGTGTGGCAGACAGCTCAGAAGGAGATCAATTATCTAGCTCCTCCTTGGATTTAGAACAAGAGTTAATGATAAAGCCATGCATGCGGAGAGTGATGCATAGGCAACAACAACTGAGAGATTATTATCAAAGAAAATGAGACCACCTGTGGTTGGGTGGGGCTGTGGTAATTAGTGAATATATATAAATATATAAATATATAAATAGCAGCCTGTGGGTTTGGCCATTGTGGAGGATTATCTGATCGTTGTGTTTCGTGACTGCTTTACTGACTTTGACCTTTTGTGTGCTGATTTTTCCCTGCTTTGAAACTAAACCAGAGCATAATGTGTTTCACTTTGTGAAAGAAGGACTGTGAATTGCCTCACAGCTGCAAGCTAAATATCACAGAACTGACAAGGGACTTGTACAAATTACCAGTTTGTTTGGAGACAGGTGCTCTTTGCTATAACAAAAGAGGGCTTAGTTTAAGTGAATTTTCATTATAAAGAACATTGTTTTGAATTCTCAAACGTGTGTGTGTCTGAAATTTGTACCTGTGAATTTTTGGGAGGATTCTACCAGAGGGCCCGACAGAACAGTCAGGAAGGAAGAACCTGTTGAGAAAAAAGGCTGGATCTTGCTACTTGGGGAAGAAAGACTCTGCCAGGCAAGGGGAGAGAAGAAAAAGGAAAGCACAGGGCAGGAAAGGGGTGAAGGGAAGAAAGATCTTTCTGCTAACTACAATAAGAAGAGAGAAAGAAGAAGAAAGGGGGAAAGCATTGATCTCTTAGAATAATGGGTTTTCTAGACTATTCATTCCAGATATCATCTGGAACTTTGGTGCTATGATTAATGAAAAAGCTGCCAGCTAAGAGGCCAAACTGAAATGATACTGTTTTAAACTTTTGTTTCATTAGCAGCTATGATTTGTAGTGAAGTTTCTTTATGTATAGGAATAATACATATAAAGGCAGACTAGACGGACCATGAGGTCTTCTTCTGCCGTCAATCTTCTATGTTTCTATGTGTCATAACATATCATGTTATAGCATTGTCTTCACTTTTGGCTCACTAGAATCACTCATATCCTTGTATGAAACAGGCTTCGTTGGGACTGCCCTGGCTACTAATCCTCATGTGACACTCATAGAAACATAGAAGATTGACAGCAGAAAAAGACCTCATGGTCCATCCAACTGCCTCCTGGAACTTACTAAATTAAAAAGAACATGAGATAGTTCATCTGACAAGACTGAGAAACTATGTTGACTACTAGGCACTTGCAATCCACCATATTTTTATGTAGTTACTTGGATTCCTCTTTTAAAGATAAATACAGTAACTGCTCTCTTTCCCTTTGTTGACATTTCACCTCTTTTCCAAGGCGATCAAGAAGATCCTTCAGAATCTTAGGGGCAATTCATCTGTAGAACTTTTAGTGATGGACATTAGCTTTGGGGCATCCTAATGTTTGGGGTTATACAGTGATCCCTCACCACTTCGCGGTTCACCTTTTGTGGCCTCAGTGCATCACGGGTTGCTGCTGGTGTGGAGCGGAGCCTCTGGGAGCCCCTCACGAGGAGGATTTCCCACATGCAGTTGCAGGGAACCAGGCAGGGCGTCCCCTCGGCACATCTTGGAAGTCCCAGTAGCAGTAGCTGTAGCAGTAGAAGTAGCTGAAACCGGAGCTATGGGGGGGGAGCCTGGCCAGAGAGAATTGGAGTGCGGGGCACAGGAGAGGAGTCGATCCTGCTCAGCTGGCTGTAAAACCAGGAAGCCATGCAGTTCTGTGTGAGGATAAGCTCAGAAGAAGTGGGGTAGGCCGCTGGCTGGTCCCCAGAGAGACAGAGATGGAGGCAGAGAGACGAGAGGTAAAGAGAGAGGGGGAAAGTGAGGGAAAGTGAGGTGCAATGTGTGTCGGGGAGAGAGAGAGAGAGATTTATTGTCCCTACTTCGCGGATTTTTGTTTATTGCGGGTGGTTCTGGAACGTAACACCCATGATAAACAAGGAGTCACTGTATTGGCAAGCTTCTGAAAAACTTCTCACAAAACAACTGCCAGGAAGGACTAGCCTACTGATATGTTGATTAGCAGAAGGGGAATTGTCAGTGAATTTAATAAATCTTCAGAGTTGTTCTGTTACATCACTAAAACCTTCTCCTGTCAGGAAGCACGCTTCATATGAGGACCCGGATTGTGGGGGCAATAGACTGGCTCTATAAAACAGTGCTATTGCTAACATGTTGTGAGCCGCCATGAGTCTGAGGAGAAGGGCGGCATAAAAATAGAATAAATAAATAAATAAATAAATTAATTAATTAATATGCCACAGCACAGTTGACTCACCTCTGTCTTTCATCCTACTATCTTCCGTCCCACAATCTTTCTTTTTCTTCTACAAAGGTCTCAAAGATATTTCCGCGATCTTCTCCTCCTCCTTCGCTTACCTCACTTTCCCTATCGCCCTCTCTGTCATGTGTGGTGATCTCTGTCATCAGTGGATGTGCTCCTGATTACAATGAGTTTCTTCATCCATCAGCCCCTGTCACAGTGATGGTGAACCTTTTTTGGATCAGGTGGCAAAAGGTATGCGCACACACAATAGCGTGCGTACATGTGCCCAAACCCATAATGCAATGCCCTCCCCACCATACATGCACACAACCCCTGTGCTGCCTCCCCTACACATGCACACAGGCCTCAATGAAGCCTCTGGAGTTCCAGTAGGTCCGTTGGGCTATTTTTCATTTTCCTCAGAGTTCCTGAAGCCTGGAGAGAGCAAAAAAACAGCCAAATGGGCCAAATGGGAATTTAAAAATGAACTTCCAGTTGGCCGATTAGCCCATTTTTCACCATTGGCCATTTAACTGCATCTCCAGGGTTCAGGTGGTTTTCCTGAAACCTCGGGAGAGTGAAAACTACCAAAAAAAGGCTGAAAATCAGCTGGCTATAGCTGACATGGGGCAACTCCTCACATGCCCTCAGATATGGATCCATGTGCCACCTGTGGCATGCGTACCATCGGTTTGCCATCATTGCCCTATCACATCACCTCTTCAATTTGATATAAGAACGTGTTTTTCCAGAGCAATATGACATATTAGAATGCAGCTGCGAGAGCAATCATGGGCTTCCCAAGGTATGCCCATGTCACACCAGCACTCCGCAGTCTGCATTGGTTGCCGATCAATTTCCGGTCGAATTCAAAGTGTTGGTTATGACCTATAAAGCCCTTCATGGCATCGGACCAGAATATCTCCGGGACCACCTTCTGCCACACGAATCCCAGCGACCGGTTAGGTCCCACAGAGTTGGCCTTCTCCGGGTCCCGTCGACTAAACAATGTTGTTTGGCGGGACCCAGGAGAAGAGCCTTCTCTGTGGCAGCCCTGACCCTCTGGAACCAGCTCCCCCCAGACATCAGAGTTGTCCCCACCCTCCTTGCCTTTCGCAAGCTCCTTAAAACCCACCTCCGTCGTCAGGCATGGGGGAATTGAAATTTTCCCTTCCCCCTAGGCTTATAGAATTTATACATGGTATGCCTGTATGTATAATTGGTTCTTTAAATTGGGGTTTTTTAATATTATTTTTAATATTAGATTTGTTTTTTATTGTTGTTAGCCGCCCTCAGTCTTCGGAGAGGGGCGGCATGCAAATCTAATAAATACAAATACAAATTATAAGCACATTTTACATTCTTGACCAAGGTCAAATAATATGTATTTGATTTTTTTACAGACTAACTATCCACTATTCCGTTAATTGATGGTAAGTTGCTAAAACGAACCCATTCCAAAACAATGTAGAGTGGTTCTATGACGTTCATATCATTTATAGCACAATTTTATGTAGTATCATAAAAAGAGAGGGAGAAACAGACCAATCCTTTAAAATGACCTAAAATGATTCGCGTCATAAATAAGTCAGCTCTTTTCTGAATGGGGCAAGTTAGAAAGCTTCAGCAGATTTTGATTTCCCAGCGAAATTATCACCTTGACCTTGTCTTTTAAATGTACAACACCATTCCCAGGAAAGTTGGCAGAAAGGAGAGGTTTATATTTTAAATTTCCAAAGAGATTCAAATTGTGTTGGTGGTGCTAGAGATAGTGGAATGTAAGACCTCTAATTTATGGTTTATGTAACATCCCATTCTCAGCAATTTTTATTAAGATATATTTACACTCAGTAAGAATTCAGTGCTAACTTTAGTTGTCTGCCCTTGAAAAAGAACCATCTAATTCTCCAAAATCCCATAGTTACTTTGTAGAGGCAAGATTGTTGATGTCTTATCCTAGAATCAATCATCACTGAAGGTTACTTGTCCTATTTGGCAATATTTGTTCAGTGACTAATAAAGATCAGCCTCCAGATATTCGTATTATGATATCATCTCTCCAAGGTTAACTTAATTCATTTTACATTGTTTTGGGGTGTTTGGGGTTTTTTTTTAAACCAACAAGACAACATGGGTTTCTTTGACTGGAAATGAATTAAGTTCATAGTTCCTAAATATGAGATCTGACATTGTTCTTATTACAAAAAAGCAATTTATTTTCCAAAAGACTTACACTTCAAAGGTTATAGAAAAAAGTTCAAATATCAGTACTATCCTTTTTTTTTCAATTACAGGGTTTCCTAACAACACTAGCTTTTAGACAGATAAGCAATAGTATCAGTTTTCTTATTCAGCCATCTCCAGGTTTCCAACTGTTCATCTATTTAAAAAAAGCAAATTTATTATAATACACTGGACAGCTTTCAAACCAGCAGTTGCAGCTTGTTTCTCATACCACCGTGGAACAACATATCAAAAGGTATTTTATGAGAATATTTATACGTCTTTGCTACAAAGCATTTAGAAGTTTTGATACAGTTGAGAACGCCTGAGAACAGGAAGACAAATTTGTCAAAGTATAATATATTATATAATATGTTAAGAAGGTTAAAGAAAAATAGTTGCTATCAATTGACAAGAATTAAATGCACTGAGCAAAAGAAAACTGTACACAATATTATGAATATGAATATTTTCTGTCATTTTCATTTTAGCGAGCCTGCACATTTATACCATAAACCAATATACTTTCTTTAATTGGCAACCTATTCTGAACTCTAACCCTAAAATATGGTTCATATTTTAATCCAACTCTAGACTCTGCTGAAAATTTGCAATGCATGAACAGAAGGAACACTAGTTAAAATAAGTCCAGGAATTTTACTTCGGTTTTCCAAAATGTATGCAGGGGACAAGTGCTCTCATTTTACAGGAAGTATTGGTGGTGGTGGCGGTGGGTAGGGGGGTAGTCTCTATTCTTCAAAAGCTAAATAGTCTGGATAATGGATATTGCAGTACCTGAAAACAACAGAATAAAAGAGAAAAGACGGGGAAATCACAAAATAAAGAGTTGTGTAAATAGAACTAGAATGACTATGCCAAAAGAAAGCAAAAATAGTATGAATAGTTATAGGATCCTTGGAGGCAATCTCAAAACCTCTATAGCACTACTTAAATACCATTGGCTCTTACTCTCCAGAAAGACCTTGACTTTGTGTCCAAGTGGTCAAACATCTGGCAACTCCCAGTGACCAATTAGGTCCCACAGAGTTGGCCTTCTCCGGGTCCCGTCGACTAAACAATGTCGTTTGGCGGGTTCCAGGGGAAGAGCCTTCTCTGTGGCGGCCCCGACCCTCTGGAACCAGCTCCCCCCTGAGATTAGAACTGCCCACACACTCCTTGCCTTTCGTAAACTCCTTAAAACCCACCTCTGCCATCAGGCATGGGGAACTGAGATCACTTCCCCAGGCCTATACTGTTTATGTATGGTATGTTGTGTGCATGTTTTTTAAATTATGGGTTTTTAGTTTTAATTATTAGATTTGTATTATATATTGTTTTCTATTATTGTTGTGAGCCGCCCCGAGTCTACGGAGAGTGGCGGCATACAAATTAAATAAATAAACAAACAAACAAACAAACAACTCCAAATCTCAACCAACAAATGCTCCTGAGTCTTTTGGTTTGCTTTAAGATGTAGGGACTATTAGTCAGTTTGTGTACTACGGTGAAGCCCTGTGGTTATAATAATATTTTGGTTGCTTCTGAGATGTTTTTGACATATGATAGTATTATCTTTTTTCATAGTTTTTGTTAATTGTGCTATGCTAGATTGAGTGGTGTAGATTGAGTGGTGTATTTTTTGATAAAATTCCATACAAGTAGTTTGTTGGAAGAAGTTGTAGTGATAATATATCTTTCTTCTTCTTCTTTTCTGGTGTTTTGTGTCACCACAGTGCATTTGTGCTCATCTGAATAATATTCTTACACAGCTCTTCTTATGGGATGTTGGGGTTGTTATTTTGGTAATATAGTGTATTCATTAGCGTGTGTCATTTTTTGAAAGACTCGTTTTCCTAATTTTTCATCATTTCCTCTGCTGGTGAGGAAGAGTAACGTGTTATTGTTTTCTTCTTTGTTGTAAAAATCAACCATTGCTTAGTAAAGTTTTATTGTCAATGGCAAATGAATTCTTAGGGATACTCAGGCCAAAAAGATGTACTTTGTAAAAGGCAAAAGTGGCCTCTCCAGTGCAGTTTTCAAGTCTAGGATATAGGTGATCATTCCACCACAGCTGCCCTTCAATCCTTTGGTCCACAGTGGCAAAATCCATCTCCCACATCCCGCAAATCTTCAGAATTAGTCTTGTTCTGATGAAGCAACTGGAAGAAAGGAAAATGCAAAGCAACGGCATTGGTCTCTCCTTTTGATTATGTTGGCTATGTCCTTTGTATCACATTATACAACTAGGAAGGGGGCTCCATAACTGGAATATGATTTGGTAATTTTGACTGAAATATTCCTACTGATTAGTGTGTCACATCAAAAAATGATGAAATATTTATCCTTTCCAAAACAAATAAAAATGACTTTTTAATTATGGTCAATATTTGATGAGTAATGCTACAATGGACTGTAATAACATATTTATAGGCCAACTGTCATTTCTATTTGAAAGCCTGTCATAATTATAACTTCAGCACAACACTCATTCCTCCCACTCCAACAGAGGAAAACCAAGAGTGGAGAAAGAGTTCTGTCTCTGTATTGCCTAGAATTGCTAAACCAAGAACCGGGAGGCAATTGAGTCAGACACACCAAAGTATATGCATGCTCTGTCTCCACTCTGGCTTATGTTTGGTGTGAGTTCCAGATATTGTTTCAGTATCTGATGCTTCCCAGTCATAGCTTTTTTATTTCCTGGTAAAGCTATGAAATGCTTTATGATACAAAAGAGATCTGTAGAAAAATGACAGAATAGAACAAAACAAAACAGAACAATTACTTGCTGTTCTCACTGCCTTTTAAGAGCAAACAGGAGATTATTAGTATATCCTTGGTTTCACATATGAAATAATGAAATGTGAACACCCAGGAAGTGAATTGATAGAAACAATACTGATCCTAATGTAAAGTTGCTAAAAAAAGAGAGAATTAAAAACAAATCAATGGCCGAACTTTATATAAATGTATAGTGCAAATATATTTTAAATATTATGTCGGGTTCTGATCACCAGATCATAAATCAAAGATTTGTAACAGATACTGAGGAAAACAAATTATCAAGGACCTGGGTGGATCCCCCTATTCTGATGCAGGATCCCCCTATCAGAAGTGATTGCAATATATATGATATGCAAGACAAGGATGATATACCACAAAGTGAAATAAAATTATGGATGCTATTAAAGTAAATATGGAAACGTTTCTCCCATCTTTTGAAATTTAAGATTTTTAAAAATGACCATTGGAGCATGAGTATTTCCTATATTATTATTAACAATCTCTGATGCTAAGGAGTTCTACTCTATCTCCCAGCCTGAAAAGAAATCTGATCCAAATGCAAAACACAAGCAGTGGAGTTCCAGTTTCATTTTTGCTTTTGCTTTCACAGCAGCAAGCAGCTTTACTATAGAACAATTGAGCTAAGCCACACGACTCCTTCCTGTTTCCTTCTTGCCCACAGAGCAAATACTGTTTGAGTTTTCCAACACCCTCCAATTCTCTCACATTAACAGGATGCTAGCCAGACGAATACCAATGGATGCTGGTAGGCAGAGACAGATTTTTTCCCCTTATTTTCCTCCTTAGTTCAGACAAATCTGTTCCTTCTACTGTAATACCAGTTAAAGGGAAAAGAGGCAAAAAACCACAGGTAAAGATTTTTTTTATTATTATTTTTATTATTTGGACTTGTATGCCGCCCCTCTCCGAAGACTCGGGGCGGCTCACAACAAGTGAAACAGTCACAAAATCCAATTAATTAAAAATATTTAAAGATTTAAGAGAAACCCATGTAATAACAGACACACACACAAGCATACCATGTATAAATTAAACGTGCCCAGGGGAGATGTTTAATTTTCCCATGCCTGACGGCAAAGGTGGGTCTTAAAGAGTTTACGGAAGGCAGGAAGAGTAGGGGCAGTTCTAATCTCCGGGGGGAGTTGGTTCCAGAGAGCAGGTGCCGCCACAGAGAAGGCTCTTCCCCTGGGACCCGCCAACCGACATTGTTTAGATTTATAGTCATTATTTATTTATTTATTTATTTATTTATTTATTTATTTATTTATTTATTTATTTATTTATTTATTTATTTATTTATTTATTTATTTATTTATTTATTTATTTATTTATTTATTTATTTATTTATTTATTTATTTATTTATTCCAATACACAATGAGGGTTTTAGTGGGTATATATCTATATACACATAGTAAAATACATGATGAAGGTTATAGAGGAGATACTCATAGTAAAATATATCTAAGAAATAATAGAAAATAAGATATAGTAATAGAACATATCAATGAAAGAATAGAAGAAGAGATATGGGAATAGAAGAAAGGTATAGGAGATATAGGAGAGCAATAGGACAGGGGACGGAAGGCACTCTAGTGCACTTGTACTCGCCCCTTTTTGTGATTAGGAAAACACAATGGAAGCTGCCTGTTTCTCCCAGAGCCAGTTCTATGTTGCATGTTCCAGTCAGTCCACCTGACAGCCTGGTCAACCTCCAGCCAGACAGCAAAACCAGGTATGTTGTTTTCAGGGAGGTCCTGAACAATTCATCTAAGGGATGAATTGAAAGTCTATGCTATGCAAATCATGTCTTCACCTATAAAAGAAACTTAGGTTATCATATCTAGCAAAATAATACAATCCCCTTTTTAACTGCTCAATAATTTTCAAGCTTTAAGTATTATTTTTTCAAGCCCTGACACTTCAACTTAGGAGTTTATTTTAACAAGAAATAGTAAAGACAATTACCTCAAATAGCTTTAAACATTCATTCAGGTGTGTTGTCATGGAAAAGAATACATTTCTCAAATATTCACAGCCTCAGTTTAAGAAATCCTAAGAATGGTCTATTCAGCAAATCATCCCACTTAATTCTAAGCAGAAGGCTTCAGTATATCAGTATATCACGAGAAGAGAAGACTTTATTGCCCAAGTTTGATTGGACACAGAAAGAATTTGTCTGGTGCATATCCTCTCAGTGTACATAAAAAGCAAAGAACAAAAACAAATCATCAAGAATTATAAGATACAACACTTAGTGATAGTCATAGGTTACTAAATAAGCAATCAAATCATACTAGGAAACAAATAAAACATTATAAATCGTAGAGATACAAGCAACAAAGTTATAGTGATATAGTAAGTGGGAGGAGATAGGTAATTGGAAGGATGAGAGCATAATAGTAATACAGTCTTAGTAAATAGTTTGACAGTGTTGTGGGAAATAGTTGTTTAGCAGAGTGATGGCATTCGAGAAAAAAGTGTTCTTGTGTCTACTTTTTCTGGTGTGCAGTGCCCTACAGCATCATTTTGAGGGTAGAAGTTGAAACAATTTACGTTCAGGATGTGATGGATCTGTAGATGTTTTCACAGCCCTCTTTTTGACTTGTGCAGTATACAGGTCCTGAATAGAAAACAGGTTGGTAGTAATTGTTTTTCTGCAATTCTAGTTATCTGTTAAAGTCTGTGTCTGTCTTGTTTGGTTGCAGAGCCAAACCAGACAGTCATAGAGGTGCAGATGACAGACTCAATAATTTCTCTGTAGAATTAAATTAGCTGCACGGGTTCTGACACCCATAATTCTCTCCCCCTCCTTTCTCTCTCTTTTTCTCTCCTCCTTCCTCTCTCATCTCTTTCCTTTCTCTCCCTCCCTTTCTCTCTTTCCTTTCTCTCCCTCCCTCTTTCTCTCTATCCTTTCTATCTCTCACTCTTTCTTTCTTTCTCTCTTTCTCTCCTGGGGCTGCCTGTGCCTGCCCTGCACCCCCCACCATGGACGGACCTTGTTCGGCATTGCCCCCACACACAGACGGACATCGTCGGTCCAGCTGATCTGCCCCCACCCCACCCCCACGGACAGACAATGGGCTGGCAGGTCCGGTGGATCCACCCTCCCCTCCACAGATAGACATAGTCGGTCTGGTGAATCTGCCCCCCCACCCCATGGATGGACTTTGGGCTGGCAGGGCCAGAGGATCTGCCCTCCCCCAATGGATGGACATCATTGGGCTGGCGGATCTGCCCCCCCCACCCCGTGAACAGACATCAGGCTGGCGGCAGGCTGGCAGATCCGCAACCACCACCACCACCATGGTAAGGGGCTTACCCACCCTAGCCGGAAGGAGAGAGGGTTAAAGGGGTGGGAAGGAAAGCGGGCCTGCTCGTGGGACTTCCAGAGCAGTGGAGACGAGTCCTATTAAGCGTTCTGGCTAGAGCCAGGGTGGCACAGTAGATAGAGTGCTGTACTGCAGGCCACTGAAGCTGACTGCTAGATCTGTAGGTCAGCAGTTCAAATCTCATCAAGGTTGACTCAGCCTTCCATCCTTCCAAGGTGGGTAAAATGAGTACCCAGATTGTGGGGGCAATAGTTCTGTTAAAAAGTGTTATTGCTAACATGTTGTAAGCCGCCCTGAGTCTAAGGAGAAGGGCAGCATAAAAATCAATCAAACAAAGTAACAAAGTAACAAAGTAACAAAGTAACAAAGTAACAAAGTAACAAAGTAACAAAGTAACAAAGTAACAAAGTAACAAAGTAACAAAGTAACAAAGTAACAAAGTAACAAAGTAACAAAGTAACAAAGTAACAAACTAACAAACTAACAAACTAACAAACTAACAAACTAAAAAACTAAAAAACTAAAAAACTAAAAACCTAAAAACTAAAAAACTAACAAACTACAAACTACAAACTAACAAACTAACAAACACTAATAAATAGTAGCCCAGCCCTCAGTTCCTGCACATGTGCCAAAGAAAAAAAAGGCTGAAAAAAAATTTAATAAAAAAAATCCCCCCAAGCTAAAAACAAGATGGTGACTGCATGCACAGTGTTAGAAACATGGCTTCTGAGCATGTGCAGAAGAAAAAATTGGGGGAAAAAAGATTTCTAAAAAAAAAACCGATTTAAAAAAAAAAAAAGATGGCTGTGGCACCAACCAAACTGGTGCCGTGGCATCATCATGATGTCACCAGCAGGTTTATACCAGTTCGGACAAACCGGGCAAAATCAGGAGGAACCCACCTCTGCAAATGTGTGTAACTCTGACTGTGTGTGTGTGTGTACTATGTATGTAGTCTGAAACATCTTTTTTCTACAAATAATATAGTTTGGCAAGACAAATTCACTGTCTTATTTATTTATTATTAGAGTTGAAAGGGACCTTACAGGTCATCGAGTCCAACCCCCTGCTTAAGCAGGAAATCCTACAGCACCCCAGCCAAATGGCAGTCCAATCTCCTCTTGAAAATGTCCAAAGTTGGGGAGTTGACAATCTCCGCTGGCAGGCTGTTCCACTGGTTGATCGCTCTCACCATCAGGAAGTTCTTCCTTATCTCCAGGTTGAATCTTTCCTTGGTCAGCTTCCAACCGTTGTTCCTCGTCCAGCCCTCTGGTGCCCTGGAAAATAGTGTGACCCCCTCCCCTCCATGGCAACCCCTTAAGTACCTGTATACAGCTATCATGTCCCCCCTAGCTCTTCTTTTTACTAGACTATCCATGCCCAGTTCCTCTTATGGCCTGGTCTCTACTCCCTTTATCATTTTAGTTGCTCTTTTCTGCACCCTTTCCAGAGTCTCTATATCTCTTTTGAAGTGTGGTGACCAGGGCTTTATAGAGTGGTATTATTACCTCTCTGGTCTTGGAGTGTATCTCCCTGTTCATGCAGCTTAGGATTGTGTTGGCTTTTTTAGCCGCTGCTGAACATTGCTGGCCCATGTTTAGCTGGTTATCCACCAAGAATCCAAGATCCCTTTCACAGTCACTTATGGTGAGCGTAGTTTCGCCCAGTTTGTATGCATGTTTTGGGGGTTTTTTTTGCCTAGGTGCAGGATTTTACTTTTTTCTACATTGAACTTCATTTTATTTGTTTCGGCCCACTGTACAAGTCTGTCTAGATTTTTCTGTATCCTGTGCCTATCCTCTGGGGTGTTCGGTAATCCCACCAGCTTGGTGTCATCTGCGAATTTAATTAATTCCCCTCTATTCCCTATTCTAGATCGTTGATAAATATGTTAAAGAGTACTGGGCCTAGGACTGATCCCTGTGGTACCCCGCTGCCTACCTCTATCCATGTGGACTTAGTCCCATTGAGGGCTACTCACTGGGTGTGATTGGTCAGCCAGTTTTCAATCCATCTTGTTGTGTTACTGTCGATCCCACTCTTCTTTACTTTGGAGAGTAGAAGGTTGTGGTCCACCTTGTCGAATGCTTTGCTAAAGTCTAGGTATATTATGTCCACTGCATTTCTCTGGTCAATTGACTTGGTCACAGTGTCGAAGAATGAAATGAGGTTGGTTTGGCATGATTTGTTTCTGACGAATCCGTGTTGGCTGGTGGTTATTAAGTTGTTCGATTCAAGGTGTTGACAGATCTGTTTCTTGATTATCTTTTCTAATATTTTCCCAGGAATAGATGTTAGGCTGATCGGTCTGTAGTTTCCTGGGTCTGTTTTTTTGCCTTTTTTGTAAATAGGGACCATGTCAGCTTGTTTCCAATCGTCTTGTAGTTCTCCTGTGATCCAGGATTTTTGAAAGATGTGGCACAGAGGTTCAGTGATGACATCAGCAAGCTCCTTTAGGACTCCGGGGTGCAGTCCATTTGGTCCTGGTGATTTGTATTCATTGAGTTCCAATAGATGGTCTCTTACTATATTTTTATTAACCCTGCTGTTCTGTTCGAAAAAAGTTCCTAATGTTATGTTCCCGGGTCACCCTGACCCGGACCGAAAACTCTTCATTTGCAGTGCTTATGTTTGGTCTTTTTGAAAGCTTTTTTCACCTGGAAACATGTTTGAACATTTCTGCACACAATGGAATGAAAATTGAACTGAAAAAATTAATCCTTATTGGTTTATTTTGCACATAAATGTGCCTCCCCCCCCCGTTTTTGTGAAAGTTTTTTCAATTTATGGATAGTTTTGCTTGCAAAATCCATTCTATTTTACTAAAGTTGGTGTGGGATTGGTAGCTTGAACATTTCTGCACACAATGATATGAAAATTGAACTGAGAAAATTAATCCTTATTGGTTTATTTTGCTCATAAATGGGCCCCCATGCTTATACTCAAATAGGCTTATACTCGAGTAGGCTTATACTCGAGTATAAAATGATATGGTCTTATATTCAAAAATAAACCAATAAGAATCATTTTTTTCAGTTCATTTCTATTTTTCTTATGTTTAGGATTGTTCAATTTAGTATATCAAAACTTTTGAGTTTATTGATAATTTTGCCTGCAAAATGCATTCTATTTTACTATTCTATTTTGGTGTGGGATTGGTAGCTTGAACCTTTCTGAACATAATGATATGAAAATTAAACTGAAAAAATGATCCTTATTGGTTTATTTTGCTCATAAATGGGCCCCCATGCTTATACTCAAATAGGCTTATACTCGAGTAGGCTTATACTCGAGTATAAAACAATAAACCAATAAGAGTCATTTTTTTCAGTTCATTTATATTTTTCTTATGTTCAGGATTGTTCAATTTAGTATATCAAACCTTTTGGGGGAAAATTCCTTAGGGATTTGTAGCCTTAAAAAATATAAATTGACACGAAATTCAAAAAGGATGGGGGGAGGGGCTTTTTGATCAAAATAAAAATATAAGTCTCAATTTTTCCAGTTCAATTTTCATATCATTATGTTCATAAATGTTCAAACTAGTTTTCCAGTGGAAAAAGTTTTCAAAAAGACCAAATTCAAGTACCTAAAAAAAATCATTTTGATCCGGGTCTATATGACCCGAACAGAGTAAATGTGACTTTTTTTTTGCCAAGAAAAAATTTTTTTCCCCACCCCCACAAATATTTTTTTGATGATCAGCATTGTTAAATTGAGTAAATGAATGCGTAAGATTTTAAAGAATATTTCGGATTTGGAGCATAAAAAAATAAAAAGTGAAAATTGTTGCAAGCAGCCAGGGGTGGGGGGAGGCCTTATTTCTGATGTTAAAAAAACAGTAAGAATCATTTTTTTCAGTTCCTTTATATTTTTCTTATATTCAGAAATGTTCAAGGTACCATTCCCACACCAACTCCAGTAAAATAGACTGCATTTTGCAAGCAAAACTATCCATAAATTGAAAAAACTTTCACAAAAACGGGGGGGAGGCACATTTATGGGCAAAATAAACCAATAAGGATTAATTTTTTCAGTTCAATTTTCATTCCATTGTGTGAAGAAATGTTCAGACTACTTTCCAAGTGAAAAAAGCTTTCAAAAAGACCAAACATAAGCACTGCAAATGAAGAGTTTTCGGTCCGGGTCAGGGTGACCCGGGAACATAACATTAGGGAGTTTTTTTTTTCAGCAAGAAAGAAACCTCCCACCCCCCCAAAAAAATTCTCATAGAGAGAACCCCTGAAATGATGAAAAGTCATGAAATTTCAAGTTTCAGATATGCAGGGAAATTTTTTTACAGGGTCTCAAACCTTGATTTCGGGTCTCACAGACCCGAACAGAACAGCAGGGTTAAAGTAGTGATTTGTTCCAGTTTTGATTTCTGCAGCTGTGATACAAGCTCATTATTTTGTTGTTTCTTTGTGTGTGAAAACAGATGCAAAAAAGGTATTGAGCAGTTCTGCTTTCTCTTTATTGTCCGTTACTTCTGTGCCGTCTCCTCTTTTTAGTGGATCAACTGCTTCCTTGATTTTTTGGGGGGTGTTTATGTGTTGGAAGAAGCTTTTTTTATTGTCTTGGACTTTTGTTGCTAGGCTTACTTCGTACTGGGCTTGATTTTATATTTGCAGATTCTGGCTGTTTGTTGGTAGTCTGCCTTGGTTACGTGCCCTTCTTTCCATTTTTTGTATCTGTCTCTTTTTCATTCAGTTTGTTTGTTAGGTCTTTGTGTAACCAAGCTGGTTTCTTTTTGGATTTTGGGTATTTCATTTTCATCGGGATAGCATTGTTTTGGGCTTTTGTGATCGCGGTTTTTAAGATTTCCCAAGCTTCTCGCATGGTTTTGCCTTTTAGGATTGTTGTCCAAGGGATCACTCTCAGCTTTTCTCTAAGTTTATTGAAGTCCGCTTTTTAAAAATCTCTGGGATTTTGGTGTTTTTGGGTCCAGTTGGTTGTGTTGATATTATATTGAATTTGAGGATTTTGTGATCACTTTCACCCAGCACTCCATCTGTTTCGACCCCTACTATCACTTCTTCTCTGTTTGTGAGAATTAGGTCCAGTGTGGCTGCCCCTCTAGTTCCCTCCTCTACTTTTTGGACTATGAAGTTGTCTGCAAGGCATGTCAGAAATTTAATTAGTTATTTCCTTCCTTGTATTGATAATTAGCACTAGACGGGATGGCTCTGAGTTACCTATTAACGCCCACTACTATGTTTACCTGTTCATTAAGAACAAAAATACATTACCAGCCCCACAGGGGAAGAAACTGCTTTCTTCTGTTTAGTTTAAAAATTTATCAGTGAAAGAAAAAACCCATTGCATTAAATTATCAATCCTTTTTTTCTTGTTGTTCAAAATGATATGTTTATATTTTGCAGTCTGTGATTATATACTGTATGTATGCCTATGTCATGTTTATGTGTAGTCCAAGAAGTTTCCAGGGGTTAAAACTGACTTGAAGAGATATACAAAAATGATAACAATATATACCTCTGCCTTCTAATACCAAAAAAGGACAAGATTGCATTTGCAGTATTAGGAAAGAATTTTATCATGTAATCTACTAAATTTATTTTGCTTTCATTCTGTCAAATTTACATTGACAATAGGTAAAAATATTGCAGCATGCTGCTGTGCTTCTGGATTTTTTAAATTTTTCTCATAGATGTAAATAGTAGATCCTCCTAGATCTGCTGAGCTGGAGTACAGTTGAATCACACCATGCAGGATGGATAAAGATTCTTATATCAAGTAGCTCAATGACAGAGCACATATTTTGATTGTGCAGGATTCAGTAGTCAGCATTTCCTGCATTTTTCTTCTTCTCTTCTCTTCTCTCTTATTTTCTCTTCTCTTCTTTTCTTCTTTTTGAATAGGAGAGGGCTGGGATAGGAGAGATCAAGTTAAAATCCAACCTTTGCCATGGAAATGCACTGAATTACTATGATCTAGCTTTGCTGTCTTAACCCTGCTGTTCTGTTCGAAAAAACTCCCTAATGTTATGTTCCCGGGTCTATTTGACCCGGACTGCAAATTGATCATTTTAGGTACTTATATTTGGTCTTTTTGAAAGCTTTTTTCACCTGGAAACAAGTTTGAACATTTCTGCACACAATGGAATGAAAATTGAACTGAAAAAAAATAATCCTTATTGGTTTATTTTGCACATAAATGTGCCTCCCCCCCGTTTTTGTGAAAGTTTTTTCAATTTATGGATAGTTTTGCTTGCAAAATCCATTCTATTTCACTAAAGTTGGTGTGGGATTGGTAGCTTGTACCTTTCTGAACATAATGATATGAAAATTGAACTGAAAAAAATTATCCTTATTGGTTTATTTTGCTCATAAATGGGCCCCCATGCTTATACTCAAATAGGCTTATACTCGAGTAGGCTTATACTCGAGTATAAAATGATATGGTCTTATATTCAAAAATAAACCAATAAGAATCATTTTTTTTCATTTCATTTCTATTTTTCTTATGTTTAGGATTGTTCAATTTAGTATATCAAAACTTTTGAGTTTATTGATAATTTTGCCTGCAAAATGCATTCTATTTTACTATTCTATTTTGGTGTGGGATTGGTAGCTTGAACCTTTCTGAACAAAATGATATGAAAATTAAACTGAAAAAATGATCCTTATTGGTTTATTTTGCTCATAAATGAGCCTCCATGCTTATACTCAAATAGGCTTATACTCGAGTAGGCTTATACTCGAGTATAAAACAATAAACCAATAAGAGTCATTTTTTTCAGTTCATTTATATTTTTCTTATGTTCAGGATTGTTCAATTTAGTATATCAAACCTTTTGGGGGAAAATTCCTTAGGGATTTGTAGCCTTAAAAAATATAAATTGACACGAAATTCAAAAAGGATGGGGGGGGGGCTTTTTGATCAAAATAAAAATATAAGTCTCAATTTTTCCAGTTCAATTTTCATATCATTATGTTCATAAATGTTCAAACTAGTTTTCCAGTGGAAAAAGTTTTCAAAAAGACCAAATTCAAGTACCTAAAAAAATAATTTTGATCCGGGTCTATATGACCCGAACAGAGTAAACATGACTTTTTTTTTGCCAAGAAAAAAAATTTTCCCCCACCCCCACAAATATTTTTTGATGATCAGCATTGTTAAATTGAGTAAATGAATGCCTAAGATTTTAAAGAATATTTCGGATTTGGAGCATAAAAAAATGAAAAGTGAAAATGGTTGCAAGCAGCCAAGGGGGGGGGGCTTATTTCTGATGTTAAAAAAACAGTAAGAATCATTTTTTTCAGTTCCTTTATATTTTTCTTATATTCAGAAATGTTCAAGCTACCAATCCCACACCAACTCCAGTAAAATAGAATGCATTTTGCAAGCAAAACTATCCATAAATTGAAAAAACTTTCACAAAAACGGGGGGGAGGCACATTTATGTGCAAAATAAACCAATAAGGATTAATTTTTTCAGTTCAATTTTCATTCCATTGTGTGCAGAAATGTTCAAACTTGTTTCCAGATGAAAAAAGCTTTCAAAAAGACCAAATATAAGTATCTAAAATGATCAATTTGCAGTCCGGGTCAAATAGACCCGGGAACATAACATTAGGGAGTTTTTTTGCCCAGCAAAAACTAAGCCCCCCACCCCCCAAAAAAAATTATCATAGAGAGAACCCCTGAAATGATGAACATTCATGAAATTTCAAGTTTCAGATATGCAGGGAAAATGTTTTACAGGAGACTCAAACTTGGTTTCGGGTCACATACGACCCGAACAGAACAGCAGGGTTTTAATATATTGTTAGGATAAAATTAAGGGAAATCCCATGCAAGCTTCCTTGAGCTCCTGGAGGAAATGTGAGATAAATATCAATTCAAATAAATATTCTCCTAGTGTTTCACTACTGTGCGACTCCACTTCCTTGCCATTAAGAATTTTGAGATACAGCTGTGGATGTTGTGTATATCAAATATATGAGAAACCATTCAACCAATCCTGCTGTTAGTAACAGTTGGTGAAATGCCAGGTGCTGCATAGTTTATTATTTCTTAATATGTGTTTCTTTAAATGTCTCATCAGGTGGCAGTATCTGGCTTGTCTTATCCAGGTTTAGACGGTCAACAGAGCTGGTGAGGATTTGGGTGGGATTTCTAGAAGGAATATCAAAGCAGTGGCTAATGATTGGAAATTTATTTTAAAAAATGTAAAAAATTGAATTGGAAAAACTACTTCTATATTGTTGCCATCAAACTATGCCTGCATTTTTATGAAGTCAACAAGAGTTGAGTCCAATGCAAATTACTTTTAAATTAACTTTAGCCCCCAGAAGATTTTAATTATAGTAAAAAGCTAAACAGATAAAAAATAAGAAATAAGCAAACTAATAAGCTACAGAGCCTGCACAAAATATTTACTGTATTTTTTGGAGTATAAGATGCATAATTTTTGGAGGAAAATAGGGGGGAAATCTGCCTACCAGATATTCATCTGAATGGCGTCCTTAGGCTGGTCAGCTTCAGCTTATTATTTTATCCTCTGGTTAAGTCTTTAAAAAAACCTTATTCGGAGGGAGTAACAATGAAAAAAGCTTGCAAGCTGGTAAGAGCTGGGAACATCATTAGCACTTGTTTAGGGTTGGAAAGGAACATTCGGAGCAAGTAGAGCAATGAAAACAAACCTGCAAAGACTTAAGACTGGAAAAACATTCTTTGCAGAGAGTAACAATGCAAGATCCTGCAAGGTAAGAGCTGGGAACATCTTTAGCACCTGGTTAGGGCTGAAAAGAAACACTTGGAGCAAGTAGAGCAATGAAAAAAACCCTTGGTGGACAGAAACAATCTGTTCTCTCATTCGTTATGTCCAAAAGCAGTTTGATATGCCTATATATCAACATATTATATTCAAAGCTTTAGCAGAGACTATAACAGGTTTAATTTCTCACAGAACAAGTGGAAAGAAAAGAAGTAATACCTGTACACATCAGAACTTACTTCTACATCAGTCTTGGTGTATTTAAATAATACTCATATTTTAAATATACATTTAAAGGGTTATACAAAAGTACGAGCTTGATGTCCAATATATAATGCCCTATTTTGACATATGAATAATAGTTTTCAAGTTTAATCCCTGAGATAATAATGATTATTACTATAATTTTCTTTTGTATATTTAATACAACATTTCTATCTTCCATAGCTCTCATTCACCTTTTCTTCTTGAAATATATATAGCTTTCAGCCCCAATTTCAAATTCCCATGTACTAATTTTTATAATGGAGAGTTCCCTACCTTCTTGATTTTGATTTTTTTTTATACTTACTGAGGTATAGATAGGGATCTTGCAAGCATAGTTCTTAATTTTTGCAACCTGGTCAGAAAGTGTATATTACCTGTTTTATTTACACATACACACACACACATACACACACCTATTCCATCTCTTGGGCCTATAGCAATCTGCCTCCCATAATCAGTTTTAGGTCTTGGCACATTAACATTAACAAACCAGGTTTGCACGAAGGACCTATTTGCCTTCTGCAGTGGAAAAAAAAATGAACGTAAATACACCGGTGCCAAATTATGAACATATTTATTTATACAACAAAGTACACCAATTTCCCTGCCTTAACTCAGAGAGACTTTTGCCAATTAAGGCAAACGTAACATTGTGAGGTTCATGTTCTATTTAACGTTCTCTTCTAGCCTCTAAACACAGCATTTGGAAAGGATTGGGCAGAGTTGAAGGCTGCCCTTGAGCTCGTACATGTTTTTTACATTATTTTTCTTTATCTGTAGTTCTGTATTGGAAAAAGTTTAAGGGATATAAAACAAAATGGGGAAGGGGGCAGAAATCTAACAGGACCTGTAGGAGATAAGCTAAAGGAATGATGAAGTAGAAAAACAGGAAAACATATAATAAAGCTTATTTCTGATAAGTATGGAGTTGACTGAAGGTCACACATATCAATATCAAAATAATGTAAATGAGAAGAATAGCAAAATGTATATGTAAACATTTTAAACTATAGGAGAAAACAATAAGGAATGTTGAGCAAAGAGTCAAGGGCTAGCTTTTCAAAGGAAGTTTTTAAAAATGACCTGAAATAAAAGGATGCAAAAGGAACCAGTAGGAGAAAAAATTCAAAGTAAAATGGGCAAGAAAGAAAAATAAAGGGAAATGTAATACCCTTGAAACATAACAACCCAGGTATTTTGGAAAGAAAATTGAAGACTGAAATGAATAGAAATTAAACATCAAATCAAAGAATAGAGTTATTTTAGGGCAAGGAAAAACGTCCATTTAAAAGTCAGATTTTGAGCTGGTTCTTGGATTTTGGTTTGACATTTAGGAAAAGAATAGATTATGTGTTTCTCCACAGCTATTTTTCAAGACAGACAATTGCTCTAAACTAAAACAATTTTTCAGCTATATATTCCATGCACAACCCTGTAAAGCAAAAAATGTTGCTTTAAAGCAACACTTTTGCTTTACATCAGGCAAACAAACCATGAATATATTTATGACACACATTTCAGATTATTTTCATCAGGTTTTTATCAAATTCAGATAGAGTTGACTGTATTTAATATTCTGAGAGAGCATTTAAATAATACTCAGAAGGAAGACAGAGCTGGATTCAGAGCAATAAACTGAAAATCAGTGAACACAAGATAACTGTCAGGGTTCCAAATAATAAATCCATAGAAAGCAAAACTCAGAGGCATAATACTTTTATTGGAATTATCATATTGGCATATATCTGGGGAAAGGTGACTCTGAAGTGTCCCACAGTTTTCACCTAATTAAAAGTAAAAGTTTTTCTACTTCCTCAAAACACAGGGCAGACTAGTAGCTGGGTAGCATCATTCCACCTTCCTCTGACCAGATGTAACAATGTCCTTGATTCTCAAGAGAAAATATGTTGTTTTGACTACAGCTTCCCCTCTATCTCAATTCCCCCCTCCCTATCCCTCAGCTCCAGTGTCACAACACTGAAGCAGTCAAAATGGCTTCAATCAGGTCAGCTTCAAAGTTGACAATACCATTCAGTTTATTGTGTAGCATTCATGATTTATTGGTTTGGGTTGCATGATTCTCATTGATCAGATGCTAAAGGTGTTCCTAAATCTAAAGCTGTTTTGGGAGCAACTCTCATTACTTAAAACAAAATAGACAAAAAAAAACCTTGTTGCATTTATACATGGATTAATAATATCCTAATGATACAGTATTGCTACAAAACACTGTCTGATAATATATAACGTCGTCAGAAAATGTAGCAGAAGCAATCTTATACACACTGCTCAAAAAAATAAAGGGAACACTCTAAGAACACATTCTAGATCTATCTGAATGAATGAATGAATACTTTGTTCTGTACAAAGTTTAATGTGCTGACAACATGTGAAATTTATTGTCAGTGTTGCTTCCTAAGTGGACAGTTTGATTTCACAGAAGTTATATTGTGTTCTTTGAGTGTTCCCTTTGTTTATTTATTTTTGGATCAGTATACTTAGATTGCATTAATAGATGTAAATAAAAATCAAAATTTTATCTACATCTTAAATTAGATAAAAGTAAAATAAAATGGATGTACAGTGGTACCTTGTGATACGAACCCTCACCATACAAACAAGCCGAGATATGAACCCGGGGTTACGAACCCGCCGCCCGAACACCGAACCCAGAAGTTTGGCAAAAGTTCGGGGGCAGCGTTCGGGTTCAGGAGGATGCTGAGAAGCCCTGCCGCCCGGCTGTCAGCTTTTCAAAAGAGCCGCGGAGCTGTCGGGCCAGTCGGGAGGCTCAATCGGAGGTGGGGAATCCCAATAGGAAATTCCATGGGCGGAGCTTTGACATCAGGAAGACGTCCTTCCTGGCCAGCTGAAATGTGGACTCCAGGAATGACATCTTTGTGATGTCAAAGCGGGTTTTTTTCTTGCACACATTAATTCATTTTACATTGTTTCCTATGGGAAACAATGTTTCGTCTTACGAACTTTTCGCCTTACGAACCTCCTACGGGAACCAATTAAGTTTGTAAGATGAGGTATTACTGTATTTATCAGTTTGGAAAAATGGGTTGCAAATCTGTATTTTTAATATAATCCAGTCTGCTCCTTTAAAGTACTAAATGCTTTGACATAACTATTTATTATTTAATTGCTGATATAGAAAGGTGGGAAGGAAGAAGTATTAGCCAATGAGAACAGCCTTCAGTCCAGACTGAAATGCAGTGTAAACTATTGTCAGAATATTTCTGTCCAACATGAGTGATTATATCTTTTGTTAGAGCAGCTTTTTATGTTCACTACAACTATAATTGAATAGACTGAAAGTTATAGCAACAAAACCCATTAAAACTTTAATGAAATATTCCATTCGAATGATGTTGATACATCTATTAAGACTTATGATTGTGATATTAGAAATAAAGGAGCTTATTAATTCTTGCTTAAACAATTCTGACTATCAATGCTCCAAGCAGCCTTTCCTGAGATACTATTGGTGATATTTATGATAAATTGTAGCTGCAGTGTTTAAAGCAGCTTTGTCAAATGCAGGTAAGGGAAGCAACACACTCTAAATTACATTGTCCTGGTAGTATATAGCCTGGTATCAATCCATTTGGTAAAGAATATGCAAATGCTACAACTGTCCCTGGGTTGCTGGTATTTTTTGTCTTATAAAATTAATGTAAATTCCAATCTCAATAAAGAAAAATAAAAAGTCAACCTATTGTCCAAGTATCTGCAGGAGGGGTGGGTTCCTCCCAGTTCAGACAGGATCACCTGAACTGGTAGTGATCTTCTAGTGATTTCACGATTGCATCACAGATCCAGTTCAATTGGTTCTGGTTCATGAGCGCCACCATATTTTTAAAAAGATTTTTTCCAAGTTTTTTACCGTTTCCTCTGCTGCTACTACGTACCGCCACTACCGTTGCACTTCCCATGGAGATCCATGTCCCTGGCATGCACATGACATGCCTGAATGAGATTTTGCTCCTGTGCACGCACAGGTAGCAAAATCTCGTGAGGGGATGTACACAAGAGTGTTCAGCAAAGTTTTTGCTTCTGCGCATGCTCAGAAGCAAAAAGTCGCCAAAATCTCTGTCTCACACACATATTGATTACTTGATTACTTTTCCACTTTCTTTGTGGAAAAGTAAAACTATACCCAAAGGCATGTATAGAAAGCAATTCAATTCTCAAAACAGTATTGAAATTTCCAACAGAGGGTTTCTATACAGATACAGAACCCAGATGTATGATACAAAGATATCAGGAAAAACATGTCTCATCGCATACCTGAAATATAAGGACAACTAGATTTTTTTTCTTTTTTACAAACTATATCTTAAATTTAGGCTAATCATTTATCATATAAAATGAAAAACTGTAAATGGGTTCAAATAAGTCTTAGAAAATAGTTCATGAAGGCATATGTTTGCAGAAGTGTTCATAGACAACTGCAAAAGACTGATGTCGCAATAACAGATTAATGATACAATGTCATATACAAATACTATGATTATATAATATTAGGACAGCTGTTGCATGTTTATAAATCACAGCATTCATGTTATTAGGTTATCACACATGCCATTTGTCTTTCTTTGCCATCCTTTGACCTCCTTTGTGGACACCAATGCACGTTTGCCATCCTCCAATCCAGTGGTAGGCAAAGTTGGCTCTTCTATGACTTGTGGACTTCAACTCCCAGAATTCCTGAGCCATTCATATTAGCTCAGGAATTCTGGGAGTTGAAGTCCATATGTCATAGAAGAGCCAACTTTGCCTACCCCTGTCCAATCAATGGAATTTACTAATTAATAAGAAAGGCTTGTGGTGTGAATCCAAAGAGGTAGCTGAATCCAAAGAGATAATGCTTTAGAGTAACAAATACTCATTTCTACATATCCAAAAAGCCAGTTAAATGGGCTTCAATTCTGTGCCAATCAACAAAATGTAGTATAGTTAAACACATAAGCTGAGCATGCATACATCTTTATGACTCCTTTTTTGTTGTTTAGCAGACATGGAAACAAATCTCGTGATTGCTCCATTATTCCAATGCTTCTGAAGAAGCTCTTAGCCCAAATATTCATGAATTTGATGAAGATGTAGATCTTAATTGATAGATATAGTACATGACAAGATTGTCCCCAGTCAATAGGAATGATTGAATTGGTTGAATGTGGATGAGTGTATAAGGTTTTTTTTAGATTTTTATTAATTTTGTATATGTCTTTTTTTAAATACTTAGATTTTTCACATACTGTATATTGCAGAAGAGACGGAGTAACGACTCGGACACAAGAGCTGGATTTAAACTTGGGTCATTTTTTATTATAATAAATTTGCATAATTTATTAATTAAATTAGCATGAATTAGCATAAATTTGCATAAATCAACATACTCAACTATGACCCGGAAACAGTGGACCTGCAGGGTCAAACAAATACTTCCGGGGCGGAAATGACGTAAAAGGTCAACATTCCTGGGCAACTATGGGCGTAGTCGATGCTGGTCCAGGTGAGGGACCTCTCCCTCACCTGAGACCCTGCCATGCCCTCGCATGAGGGGGGTCCCGCCGGCTCACCCCTACCCTGGGACTTCAATAGCGGGACCCAAAGACAGGTTCCCCCCAAGTGCGCAGGTAGCACCCACCATGGGCTTGGAGAGAACCTGTCAATCATCCCCAAAGATGCCCAAGGGAGAACGCGCAGTTGCTGAAACCACCCAGATTTCCGCCCCTAACCTGCCTACCCAATGACCAGAGGTAAGCCAATTAACCTAATTAAACACAAACACCCCCTAACCGCACATCCATCTCCCCAGTGTGGAATGGGCGAAAAAACAGCCTGGCCTAATGGGCGAGGCTGCAAAAAATTCCCATTCGGCCCCCGAAGGCGACCCACTAGGCACACTGCAAAATAGGGAAGGGCGGGTGGGTGTCTGCTCTTAGCATCAGGTCCGGGCGAACAGGCTTTCTTCCCGGCCTGCTGTCCCTTAAATAGGGCCAGCAGGCCCCGCCCGGACCCGACGTCATGCCCGGCCACGTGGGAAGGGCATTCTCGGCCGAAATCTCGCCTTGCGAGATTTCGGCCGAAAACAAGATGGCGGCCGCCATCGGAAGGGTCCGAGTCTGCCCGGCCCTTCCGCAACAGCGCCGTGGGGCCGGTAAGTCAGCCGGCGATATTGCAGAAGAGACGGAGTAACGACTCGGACACAAGAGCTGGATTTAAACTTGGGTCATTTTTTATTATAATAAATTTGCATAATTTATTAATTAAATTAGCATGAATTAGCATAAATTTGCATAAATCAACATACTCAACTATGACCCGGAAACAGTGGACCTGCAGGGTCAAACAAATACTTCCGGGGCGGAAATGACGTAAAAGGTCAACATTCCTGGGCAACTATGGGCGTAGTCGATGCTGGTCCAGGTGAGGGACCTCTCCCTCACCTGAGACCCTGCCATGCCCTCGCATTAGGGGGGTCCCGCCGGCTCACCCCTACCCTGGGACTTCAATAGCGGGACCCAAAGACAGGTTCCCCCCAAGTGCGCAGGTAGCACCCACCATGGTCTTGGAGAGAACCTGTCAATCATCCCCAAAGATGCCCAAGGGAGAACGCGCAGTTGCTGAAACCACCCAGATTTCCGCCCCTAACCTGCCACGGAGCGGGGGTCAGATCTCTATCTTGGCCCCCCGACTCCCCCCTCTATCCGCGCCAGCTCACGCAGAGACACTGCAGGTCCAAAAGGGAAAATGGCGTTCCTCAGTTCTGACAGAGGAAGACCAGCAGCCAGGTAAAGCCACAGCTGATCTATGGTGATGCGGGGATGGGCCACACCACCCCGCTTAACTTTCTGACTACCGTACCCTGGCCTTAACTCCCCGTCTAACCCGGTGAAGGGCCCTAAGGGAAAATGGCGACCCACCAGCGATCCCCCAAGAGGATCTCGACCACACCACCTGCGTGGAGGGCCGCACAGTGCGAAGCCACCGCAGGCTTCGCGAACCTGGCAGATCGAAAACGACCCCCAGGCCCACACCGGTCCTTGCCACCACGGTGCAAGGCCCACTACCTGGGCGCCGCAATGGGATGCAGCCCTCCCAGTACCATCTGGGCGCAGCAATGGGATGCCGCCCTCCCAGTACACATCCAGGCACAGCAATGGGACGCCGCCCCCGGCACTAACTGGGCGCAGCAATGAGATGCCGCCCTCCCAGCACTAACTGGGCGCAGCAATGGAATGCCGCCCTCCCAGCACATATCCAGGCGCAGCAATGGGATGCCGACCCCCGGCACCGGCTGGGCGCAGCAATGGGATGCCGCCCTCCCAGTCCCAACTGGGCGCAGCAATGGGATGCCGCCCTCCCAGCACCAACTGGGCGCAGCAATGGGATGCCGCCCTCCCAGCACACCTCTGAGCGCAACGATGGGATGCCGCCCCTGGCCACCGACTGGGCGCAGCAATGGGATGCCGCCCTCCCAGCCCCACTGGGCGCAGCAATGGGATGCCGCCCCCCCGACACCACCTGGGCGCAGCAATGGGATGCTGTCCTCCCAGGACAAACTGGGCGCAGCAACGTGATGTCACCCTCCCAACACCTCCTGGGCGCAGCAATGGGATGCCGCCCTCCCAGGACCACCTGGGCGCAGCAATGGGATGCCGCCCTCCCAGCAATAGCGGTGGAAATGCCCGTCCCACCGCACACCCCGTCTCCCCAGCCAGACAGCCAGGACCCAGCCGCCACGACG
Organism: Erythrolamprus reginae; assembly: GCF_031021105.1. NCBI lineage: Eukaryota > Metazoa > Chordata > Lepidosauria > Squamata > Dipsadidae > Erythrolamprus > Erythrolamprus reginae. The sequence goes on along the minus strand of NC_091952.1, from coordinate 186,602,577 downwards.
GCAGGGTCCCCACCCCGATGGTAACTTGTTGCTGAGTGGTCTCGGAGCGCTCTGACCCCAAGCAACACCGTCGGTCGCGTCCTGGCGGGGTTGAAGAGAAGGGGACCAAAGGAGGAACCTGGCCTAAGATCTTACCCGGACCCTCAACAGGCCGTTCGTACCCTAAAACAGGCCGTTGACCGCCGGCGGGCGACTTCCCGAATCCTCCGTATCGAGAGGCCGTTACCGCACTAGTGGCAGCGCCTCTCGAGAACGAGCATTCCCGAATGGCGGGATCCATACGTGGCCTGGCCAAACCCTACATACTAGCACCCACCTACTGAAATAATGAGATGGAAGGCACCAAATTGACCCGGCGGCCCGCGATGCGGCCCCGGCCCAACTTTCCCGCACAGTCACACTGCGGAAGACGCCATAAAACCAATAACCCCGCCCCCGCCTTAAACAAGGCGAAGCCGGTCAACCTGGACCTAATAGTCCCAACCGAAAGGCCACGCTGCCTAAGCTGGACACCAATATGGCCAGGTACACAACTGGGGCAGGCCAGCTATAGGGGTAGCCCGTATACTGCCTGCCATCCCAAACAGTTCACCTGCCCGCTGCGAAGCCCCCCCCCTGGGTGCCAGACACTCCCAAGAGTGCCGCAGCCCAGGAAGCCTCGCCCCTTTACTGCACAGTAGCCCCCCGGCCCCTAGGTGGACAGGAAAAGCCGCTGGCGACATCCGTGCCCGCAGGGCCAGGGTCCGAAACCAGGACAACTGACCATGGGCCGAGGCGTCACAACCCCGTTATCTAACCCGGGGACATGCCTAGCTAAAAACAGTGTGGTCAGGGACAAGGACCTGTGCCCAAAAAATAATTGGCGGACAAGCCGCATGACCCTGTCCCTTTTGTAGGACAGGGCGTTCACAACACGGACAACCACTAGGCTGTCACACCAAAATGCACAGTCCTGCCCCCCAAACCGCTCACCCCAAAGCTCTAGAGCCACTATCAAGGGGGAGAGCTACCAAAAGGGTCAAATCCCTAACCGAAGGAGAGGCCCCCATTAGGAGGCCACGCAGACCAGCCCACTGGTCACCCAACACAACCCAAAGCGCGAGTACCTGCCGTACCAGAGCACAACTGCAAATCAGCTTCCAAAAGAAGCTCTTGCTTCCCAAAAAGACAACCCATTAAAACGTTTTAAGAACTCCGCCACACGCAGAGGTCAGCCCTGACCCCTGCACATAAGCGGGTACGATAATGGGGCAAACAGAGCCCCTTCATCGCAGTACATAACCACCTAGAAAAAACCCTGCCCGGCACCACGACCCGGCGGGCAAAATGAAGTATCCCAGCTAGGTCCCGGAGCTGCCGAAGAGTGACCTACCCGCAGCCCCAGAACCATACCAAGGTGATCCCTGATTTGTGCCAACTTGACCAGGGGCAAACTAGAAGATTGCACCTCTGAGTCCAATTCAATACCGAGGAAGGTAATCCCGGTGGCGGGGCCCTCGGTCCCCGTAGAGGCTAAAGGCACCCCCAACAGAGCGCAAAGGGCTTCGAAGACCCGCATTGGAGCAAAGCAGTGCTCTGCACGCGCAGTCCCCGCCATCAAGAAACCCTCAAGGTAGTGAACGCCGAGCCCGGGCCGCTGCGCCCCTTGAGCGCCCACTCCAAGAAGGTGCTCGAGCTCTCCCAAAAGAGAGCATGAGAGGGAGCCACCCGTGGGTAAAAACCCCCGATCACTTAAAAACACCCATGAAATGGAAGCCCAACAGCGCGAAGCCGTCCGGGTGCATAGGGAAGAGCCGGGATGCTGACTTAATGTCGCATTTATCCATAAGGGCTCCATCCCCACACTGCATTCCCATGGCCACGACCGCCTCCAAGGATGCGAAGCCGGCCAAACAAAGTTCGTCAGGAACGAAAACCTTCACTGACTCCCTTTTAAGAAAAAACGAGTGGTGAATCAACCTAGATTCATCACCCACCTATCAGGGGACCCCCCTGAATGGGGAGACCCCAAGATTCGTGAAGGGCGGCTCCGGGAAGGGCCCAAGGCCCCTCCCCATGGCCACCTCTTATGCTGTCCCGGACCGAACAAGCCGTTATGTCCCACAACCAACCGGAGGTTGTTGAACCGAAAGGCCTGCTCGAACCCCCCATGTAAGGGATCCCGAATCCCTTAGAGAAACCTAGCAAGAGAGCGGCCGCTCTCGAGCAGGGGTGGTCGTCCATCAACCAACCCCATTGTTGTTGTTGTAGTTGTTGTTATAATTAAATGGGCTGGGCCCAGTTTCCCCCCCCCCGTAGGTGGGGCTTGCCCTTTCAGGGCAGGGGTACATTGCAATGGCATGGGAGCCCCGCCTTCCCGCACGCATGGCTATACATACAAAAAGGGGGGAAACAAGTCCCTCTGCCGCAAGCCCAGGACAATGCAGCGAAAGGGTCCCACCCTGTGGTGGCCCCCTTGCCCAATCTCCCTGGCCCCGACGGGTAAGCCGTCAAAAGGGGCGGAGGCCCTCTGGCCAGGGTTGGCGGTCAAACCCCCAACCCCCAAAGCACCAGGCCCCGGCAAAAGCTGCCCCAGGGGCCTGTGCTCTCGCACTAGGAGCCACGGGGGGGGAAGGGGGCAAACCTGGTTAGGAGTCCCCCACCCCCCCGAAAAACGCCATAGAATAGAATTTTCTTGGCCAAGTGTGATTGGACACACAAGGAATTTGTCTTGGTGCATATGCTCTCAAGGTACATAAATGAAATATACATTTGTCAAGAATCATGTGGTACAACACTTAATGATTGTCATAGGGGCCAAATAAGCAATGAAGAAGCAATATTAATAAAAATCTTAGGATATATTCAGAGTAGTTCCTGTTTGCTGCTCTGATCTCCCTTGTTAATATTTTTCTGGCCAGATTAACTTAAATAATAGCTGTAATGAAGTTTGTCCATGATTTACTGAAATAGTAAAGGCCTGGAACAAACTTCCCGCAGACCCAGTAGCTGAATCCACAGCAACAGCGTTCAAACATGCCTGGGACAAACATACAGCCATCCCAAGACAAAATACAGAAACAGAACAAGGGCAGACTAGAGGGACCAATAGGTCTTTTCCTGCCTATGTCCATGCTTGCCTACAAATATATGACATCGTTCCAACCATCATCAGTCTCATTAGGAGTATGATTAATATGTGCCATGGTTCTTAATTTACACCTGAGGGAACTGGGGCCCCCAGGCCCCAAGAGGGCAGCAAAAGGCCTCTGCCCAAACAGGCAGCGCAGCAGCATGAAGCTGCCACCGAGGGCCCAACCGTCCTCCTTTTTTATTTTATGTTGTGTTTTATTTTTATTGTTTTTTGGGGGCCACGAACCGGGAGGGGCCGCACACGCAAGCCCCCACCCTAGCCCCCCACGTCCCCAAGGGGGCTACCAGAAGGATCCCCCCCCAAAATAGGGGGGGGCAACAGCCAAACGGCCTTCCCGCCGGACCCGAAGCCCCCAAACCGTTCCCCGAGCCTCCGATGAGGCTCTCAAAATGGCGACCGCAACACGCGGCCGCCTGTTACGTGGGGTGGGGGTGGGGGCCTCACGCGGGACTCCTGCCGCAAGCCCGTTGCTGCCCAAGACTCCTTGACAATGTGCAGACCGGCAGCCTCGGATGGGCGAAGCGAGCGACGAGCAGTGCCCCAAGCCTCTAACGAGGCCCGAAATGACGGCCGCCTCACGCGGCCGCCGAAAGGCTCCAAGAGCAGACAGCCGAGTGTCTGCTCTTAGCATCAGGTCCGGGCGAACAGGCTTTCTTCCCGGCCTGCTGTCCCTTAAATAGGGCCAGCAGGCCCCGCCCGGACCCGACGTCATGCCCGGCCACGTGGGAAGGGCATTCTCGGCCGAAATGTCGCCTCGCGAGATTTCGGCCGAAAACAAGATGGCGGCCGCCATCGGAAGGGTCCGAGTCTGCCCGGCCCTTCCGCAACAGCGCCGTGGGGCCGGTAAGTCAGCCGGCGATATTGTCTGCATTTACAATGTTGTACACCACCCTGAGTCACTTTGAGAAGGACAGCAAAGAAGTCCAATTAATAACAGTAAATAAATAAATAAATAATCCACAAGACGAAGTGTCCTGTTGAAAATAAAGTTGCTTCTTTGAACTTCTTTCCTCGTCTCTACTAAATACTAAACTTCAATTTTTAAAAAATTAGCCATCTTTTAAGGACATACCATAGAATAAATTTTGCAGCCTCAAATAAAACAATCATCACAGCTTATTCAACAAATTATAGCTCATAATCCAAAGCACCAGAGATTCTTTCATACAAATAGTTTTTATTTATTGTTTTTCAGATCAGGGAAATAGGAAGAAATTTGTAAAAAACCAATTAAAATTAATACAAATTTGGATGGGTGCATAGGTGGATAGGTGATAAGTAGATGATAGTCAGATAGAGAAACAAACAGACAGACAAACAGTGATGGATGGAGATGGATAGAGATAGATAGATAGATAGATAGATAGATAGATAGATAGATAGATAGATAGATAGATAGATAGATAGATAGATAGATAGATAGATAGATAGATAGATAGATAGATAGATGAAATGTAGCTTTTCTTAGCTATATTTCAACAATATATTCCTTTGAAGTGTGCCATAGTGTAGTGCAGCACATCAGACACAGGTAACAAGATGATGTCCATAAAATTTTAAAGACCATTTTATTTTTTTTAAAGTAGATAAACTAAATACAAAAATTAATCTCCAAAAGCAGCCAATATTTTAAAAATGGCATATGCCAAATCTTTATGTTAAAACAGTGAAGAAAAATTTAAATAACAATGCCAGACATAGCTTATAAATCTTAATGGTAAATTTATGAACTTGATCCCTGTTGATGGTGTCAACACCCTCCTAGGCGGAATCTATGCGTTAGTCAAAATAGCAAATTACCTCCTTCAAAACAAAAGCAGTTGGTATTGAATCAGTGTAATTAGCCTGTCTACTATAGTTGTGGGTAACCTTTTGGCAACGAGAAGTTTCCCTTGGCATTTCTTGAATGGACAAAGGCTACAATGGATGGACTAATAGTGCAAAATTATATATTTTTTCCATTGTTTTTGAAGCGAGGAGGGAATTTCAGCATTTTCCTTCCCTCAATTTAACTAATAAAATCTCCTTCAACTCAAGCTGAGCTCTCAGTGAACATGCTTGTGGCTTTCTTGAAAATGTAAGTAGATTGCCACTATCTACATCTACTACTACTACTACTACTTCTACCACTACTACTACTACTACTACCTCTTTTATTCATTAAACATGAAACTCAGTCAACTCAACATTTAAAAAAGCGTCACAAATACCATTCCACTGGTACTAATGGTTGATAGGTGTTGCTGCCAGTGTCCTAGATACCAACCAAGTATCTTCTTAAAATATATGATATTCTGAGTAGCACAGTTTTTGCAGTTCCGCTGCTGTTATTTCAGGAAGCTGCAATTTGTTGATGTGTTTTGTGTAATTCTTGGTGTAATCCTGATGACAATGGGTATCACTGTTACATGTTTCATCCATACCCATGTAGTTTCAATGACCAGGTCACGATGTTTTGTAATTTTTTCTAGTTCATTTTCTTTGACTCTGGCATCTCGGGGTACAGCAATATCAATAAAGTCTACTCTTCGGCACTCAACTGTCCTGATATCTGGCATGCTGTGTTCCAAATGACGATCTGTCTATATTCGAAAGTCCCACAAGATCTTCACCACTTCATTTTCAGTAACTTTTTCCACTTTGTGCTCCCATGACTTCTTGGATACAGGCATATCATATTTTTTTACATAATGACCAGTGGACTAATTTAGCAACTCAGTCATGTCTAGCTACGAGACTATGAGACTATACTTTCAATCCTGGGCCTAGAAAGTTTAGAACTAAGACGCCTTAAACAAGATCTAAGTATTGCCCACAAGATCATATGCTGCAACCTCCTGCCTGTCGGCGACTACTTCAGCTTCAACCACAACAACACAAGAGCACACAACAGATTTAAACTTAATATTAACTGCTCCAAACTTGACTGTAAAAAATATGATTCCAGTAACCGAGTTGTCGAAGCGTGGAACTCATTACCGGACTCCATAGTGTCATCCCAAAACCCCCAACACTTTATCCTTAGATTATCCACGGTTGACCTATCCAGATTCCTAAGAGGTCAGTAAGGGGCGAGTACAAGTGCACCCTGTCCTATTGCTCTCCTATATCTCCTATAGCTTTCTTCTATTCCTATATCTCTTCTTCTATTCTTTCATTGATATGTTCTATTACTACACCTTCTTTTCTATTATTTCTTAGATATATTTTACTATGAGTATCTCCTCTATAACCTTCATCATGTATTTTACTATGTGTATATAGATATATACCCACTAAAACCCTCATTGTGTATTGGACAAAAATAAATAAATAAAAATAAATAAAAAAGTTTGCACAATTTTGCTGCACTCACATATTAAGTGTGAAACAGTTTCAACTTTGTCATTGCAAAGTTGGCAGTTTGGATGGTCAGTGGATTTTGTATCTTTGCTTTCCTGGCATTAGTTTGTAGTGCTTATTCTTGAGCAGTTTCTTTCTTGAGTATTAAGCCGTGCCCATGTAATGTCATCACATTTTCCTTCAATGTTTTTCAAATGTTGTCCAGGCAAAGCTTTGGTTTTTCATCTATTTAATCTTCATCCAGCTGTTTTTCCTTATATTCTGCCTTTGTTTCTGTTGTTTTTATAATTTATTCATTTATTTAATTTGACTTCTATGCTGCCCAATCTTGAAGGACTCAGGGCGGCTTACAATAACAATATAAATACAAGAACAGTAAAAATAAGTTAAAAAGGGAGGACATTATACTATATAATATTCTCCATTTTCACAGCCTGCAGAAATTTTTCTGTACTTTGGTTCACCTCATCATTCAAACTTCATTTTTCTTCTTCTACAGTTTGATGGATTTGCAGTAGCCCTCTGCCTCCTATTTTTATTGGCAGGTACAACCTGTTGTCGTCATTTCATGGATGTAAAGCATGGTACATATTCAAAATCTTGTGGATTTTCTGGTCAAAGTTTTCCAGTTCAGCCAAAGTCTAGTTGATGATTCCAGCTGAGTAGCCTATCACTGGAACTGCCCATGTATTAATGGCTTTAATTATGTTTCCAGCATTCAGTTTTGATTTTAATATTTTGTAAACCTTCCTAATGTATTCCTTTTGTATTGACACTTTGACTTTTCCATTCAAGATGTTATCCACTTCCGCTTGTAAGCATCATCCTTTACTAATGCTTTCATTATACTTCTATTTCCCAGTTCTATTCCTTCTATATTTTTTTTCATTTTTCCTCACTGCATGATAATATAGCACATTTTTCAAGTCCAAAATTTATTTTGATGTCACTGATGAACAGTTGAACTGTGTTGAATATTGATTTAAGTTCAGTGGAGATTTTTTCATACATTTTAAAGTCATCCCTTGTAGATGGTTTATCTAGCCATGTTGGTTTGAGATTTGGTATCCCAGTTTTGTGTTTCATAGGATTATTGTCAGTGGACTTAATCTAATGTTGGACAGTAGTGGTGAAACTGAGCCTCGAAAGAAGATTCTTCATCTGATGTTGAGTTCCCCAATATTCTCCTCATTTGCTGTTAGAACTGTTTTCCATTTTTGCATATTTGCTTTCAAAGATCTACAGATATTTTTGCTGATTCTAAAGTTTTCCAGATAGATGTTAATCCAGCAAAGAGTCAAATGCCTTCTTGTAATCAATCCACACCATATTTAAATTTATTTTTCTTCATTTTGCATTTTTTAGTATCATTTTGTCAATGACCAGCTGATCTTTTGTTCCTCTTGATTTTTTTATAATTTCCTTTTTTGTTCTACTGGATTTAAATGGTTTTTCATCAGATGATTGAATACTGAATTTGCCAGTATTCTTATAAAAAGTTTGAAAGTTGTTGGCAGACAATTAATTGGATGATAGTTGCTTGGTTCTGTGCCCTTTTCTGGATCATTCATTATCATGTATGATTCGCCAGCTGTTTAACCAGTCTTCACTTGTTGCATTTTGAAGCACTTTATCAAATTGAGTGGCCATGCATTGATGGAGGCTGGTCAGGTGTTTTATCCAGTATCCATGCAATTTGTCCAGTTCTTGACCTTCTTCGCTTTTTTGCAACCATGTCAGTTGTTATTATAATATTTTCCATTTTGTTTCATGTTGTTTGTTGTTGATTATCGTTCATCCAGAAGGCAATTTTGTTGTATTCCACTGGGTTTTCCCACTGTTCTTTCCAAAAGTTCAAAGCTTTTTCTTTACAAGGGTGAACATTAGGTTGATTTTACTTGATTTTCATCAGGGAATCAGTGGAAGAGGTGTTGGTTTCTTTTGAACTGGACGTTTTCACAATATTGTTTTATTCATCCGTATCTTTCAATTTTATTTATTTTTTGCTATTGCTTTTACACATTGTTTTATTTCTTCCATGATTTCCGTTATTGATTTTTCCTCCAGGTGGCATTTTTTGTGTAAACTATTTTTAAGCTTCTTGTTCTTTAGTTTTGACATGATGAGATGAATATTGGTTGAATAGTTTTAAATGTTTTGGGTTTTTAAGAGTAGGTTTTAAGTATTTGAATTTTCAAATGTAGCTTTTAGAGTAGGATTTTATATTGGCAATTTTGTATTATTTTTATGCTATAAGCCGCCTGAGTCCCCTGGAGAAGGGTAGCCCGGAAATCCAAATAATAATAAATAGTAAAGTTTTCCTTCTTTAAAATACTTCTGACATCTCTTGTAGTTTTTTTAAATTTTAATTTCAAATTGAATTTTTTACTTTGCTGTTCCATTGGGTTTCTCTTTCGGAATTTTATAACCTAGTTATGCTGTTATAATGACAGCTGTGCTATTTCATATAGTGTGCTAGATGGGATGGAAGTTAAAATGTTGTTCGAGGCAGTAAACAGATTTTTCACTCATTTGCCATGCACTTTGCGAATGGTAGGTGGTCTTTTTCTTTCTATGTTTTCTTAGATCACTTAACTCCATATTTTTGAGTTGTTGTACAGGAGGATCTTCATCCTGTATGTTGGTTTCTTCCACTGGCTGGTCAGTTTGTTCATGTGCTGGAACAGTTTCTTCAGCTTGTTCATCATTATTTGTTTTCTATTTAGCCAATAGTTCTAGATGTTGCATTTCCACGTGGTGAAGCATCTTTGATCCATTAATTTTTGTTCAGTTACATCACTTCCTGGGTGTTTTTCCTTCCACAGTTGCGGCTTTTGGTTTTGCCTGGTAGTAATATTTGATGATCTCTCTATTTTCTTTGGTTGACCAAGTTTTGCGCTTGGTTCCAGTTACATGCCCTGATTCCCTGGCAGTAACAACTGAGCCCTATATCCCCTTTTTCAACAGATGTCCAGGAGCCATAGCATCTGATGGGGTCCTTGTTGATCAACCCAATGTGGAATTTTGTTGATTTCTTCTCATCATTACTGATGGTAGGTGCCTAGGTTGGTTCACGGTGGTTATATCACTATTGATCCAAAGATAATAATCCCATAACCATAGGAACCATACAGGATAGCTAGCCAGGCCCAGCCACAGCAGCCTACTACCATGGTGATGCAGGTGTTAGAATGCAGTACTGCAGGCTACTTTTGCTGACTGACAGCTGACTGTAATTTGACCATTCAAATCTCCCCAGGCTCAACGCTGACTCAGCCTTCCTGCCTTCTGATTTGGGTAAAATGAGGACCCAGATCACTGGGGGCAATATGCTGACTCTGTAAACCACTTAGAGAGGGCTGTGAAGCACTGTGAAGCAGTATGTGTATATGTTGCTATTGCTATCTTCAAAAGCAATATCCATAACATTATCTAAATTAGGAGAACAGGACAAGAAGAGTCATCCAGCATTTGGGCAGACATCTACTGAGTTCAGCATCCCAACAGAAGAAAATAAAGGCAGCAATCTGCTCCTATTGCAGTTCCTGGAAATATGCAATTGGATTCCCTCTGTGATCCAGAATTACTATGACAGCACCGTTCCCTGTAGGCTGCGCATGTGAGCGCGCGCGCACCCCAAAATACCGCCCCGCACGCCCTTTTCCATGGGCGCGCAGTCCCCATTTTCCATGGGCGTGCAGTCCCGCGGGGGGGGGGGGAGGCGCCGGCAGCAGAAGGGAAGGGAACCGCAGTCGCCCCTGCCTCCCCATGTTGCCTCCGGCCCCCTCGGCCTTTCGTCACTGCACCCCGCCCGATCCGCCCCCTCTGCTCCTCCGCTGCTTCCTACCTTTGGGCACGGCTCCTCCGCACCCAGAACGCACGCCCTGCCCGTCTCAGTCCCTTTGCTGAGAGCACTTTCCTCCCGGGCTCTCAGCAAGGGGGTTGCAGGAGAGGCGGGGCAGGTTGCACACGCTCCCTATCTCCATACCAGGCCACTCGGAACATTCAAAATAATAAAAACTTTCACCAGCGAAGGCTTTTCTTATTTTGAATGTTCTGAGTGGCCTGGTATGGAGATAGGGAGCGTGCGCAACCACGCGCGCGCGCCCGACATTGAATATCACCTTCGCCGGCCTCTGCTGAGAGAACGCCTACCGGTGAAGGCTTTTCTTATTTTGAATGTTCCGAGTGGCCTGGTATGGAGATAGGGAGCGCGCGCAACCACGCGCGCGCCCCCCGACATTGAATATCACCAGCCTCTGCTGAGAAGAATGGAGAGAGAACGAGAGTGAGTGAGAGCAACAGACAGCAAGATAGAGAGAAAGTGAGAAAGAGAGAGAGAGAGAAAGGGGGGGAGAGAAAAAGATAGCAAGAGAGAGAACAAGAGAGAGAAAGAGTGTGAGAAAGAAAACAAGAAAGAGTGAGTGAGAGAGAGAAAGCAAGAGAGGGAGAAAGTGAGAGAAAAAAAGAGACCAAGAGGGGGAAAGAGAGAGAAAGAGAAAGAAAGAGAAAGAAAGAAAGAAAGAAAGAAAGAAAGAGATGAGAGAGGAAGGAAGAGAGTGAGAGAGAGAGAGACAGAGAAAGCAAGAGAGAGAGAGAAAAGTGGAAGGAAGAGATAGAGAGAAATGATAGAAAAAAGGGGAGAAAAGAGAAATGAGAAAATGATTGAGGCAGAGAATGACAGGAGAGAGAAACAGAGAGAGAAGTTACTTGATTTAAAGCATATGGTAAAAGCACTTAAATAATAACAGAGAAAAAAAACCCCAGCCCTCACCTGTTTTTATTAATAGCTATGTTTTTGGTTTTGCTGGTTGATTTAGTTTTAATAGTAATGGATTTTGGTTTTTTTAAATTATTAATTTCTTTTAATAAAAGGGATTTTTTTCTTATTTATTTATTTATTTATTTATTTATTTATTTATTTATTTATTTATTTATTTATTTATTTATTTATTTATTTATTTATTTATTTATTTATTTATTTATTTATTCCGCCCAGTCCCAAAGGGACTGTCGCTCAGACACTATACTTTTCCGTCCACACCGGGAAAAAATTAGAGGGTACATTGTATGACAGTATGTCATTAATTATGGGGATGCAGTGGCCCAGAGGCTAAGATGCTGAGCTTGTTGATAGAAAAGTCAGCAGTTCAGTGGTTCGAATCCCTAGTACTGCATAATGGGTGAGCCCCCGTTACTTGTCCCAGCTTCTGCCAACCTAGCAGTTCAAAAGCATGTAAAAAATACAAGTAGAAAAATAGGGACCACTTTTGATAGGAAGGTAACCGTGATCCGTGCACCTTTGGCATTTAGTCATGCTGGCCACATAACCACAGAGATATCTTCAGACAGTGCTGGCTCTTTGGTTTTGAAACAGTGATGAGCACTGCCCCCTAGAGTTTGGAGTGACTAGCACATATGTGTGAGGGGAACATTTACCTAATGACATTATGACTAATAGCCACTAATAGCTTTATCCTCCATGAAGCTACTAAATTTCCTTGCATGCATTCATTAATATAATTTCAATATCTATAGAATAACTTGGTGAACAACATATTTTAAAGGCACCTAAATTGGTGACAATCAACCAAGAGGGATAGTTTAATCCTGGTAAAGCCTAGTTAAATTATACTGATTAAATTTTTGATAACACTATGTGTCTAAAGGCCCTAACAGTAATGATGCTTACAAAATTAAAAAGTGTTTAATCTACTCAGTTTTCTTTCTTTTTTCTTTTTTGCAAACAGCAAGTCTCTATGATTATACATGCAAATGAAGTTAAAATCATACTGTAAATCTATTTTTTCAGTAGACTTTATTTATTTTTATTTAAAATAAAACATTTAATTCTTTTTCAAGATGAGAATGGATATTGCAGTAGAATGGAATACATTATATTGTGGATTTGGGAAACACTTTTTTCTTGAACAGATAAGTTCCATTCTTTACTTGCTTAAGTTATTGCTCCATTCCAGAGCCAAGAATAACTGGAAGTAGTAGAAAAATGCCACTGTATGCTGATAATCTCCATTATAAAAGATATTTTGGCCTAATCAACATATTGTTCCTGCTGGAAGATATGATACTGGAAAGCGGACAGTTTTGATGTATGCTTTCAGAATGGCAGCATGATTATGGGAAAAAATGAAAAGGCAGGAAATCATGGTGCCGAAGAAAACAAAATTGCATATGAGTTAAATTCCCTAACTGCGCAAGCCAAAAAGCATAATATACTTGGCTTGTCCAACTATTTACATTGGGACAGCCATGTTAGTCTTTTTTTTTCTTTCAAAGATAACAAAAAATAAAGAAAAACACACAAGCAATTTTGTGCATTCAAGTGAAATAGAAAACAGAAAAACTATAAGCAGATGACTGCTTAGAATATGTTTGCTTAGCACAGCTGCCTTAGAATAATTTCAGAGAAGCCAAGGTCAGTTTAAGATAGCTCTGTCATCATATGCCAAAGTTGTAGGCCTGGAGACCTTTGGAAAAGTGCTGAACTAGCCGAAATACGTTAACAACGACCCCAATATATTTAAATCTGTCACGCACAAACCAACAGGAGTTCCAAGTAGTATTCCAGATCAAAGTAAGGACTCAGTTATCCCACCAAGTTGTGAGAAGTTATTATTCCTTGGTCAGAAATCTTCAGTTGCATATGAAAGGCATGTTCGTTTTTTTAAAAAGAAGAAGCAAGTTCAGATATTAATCAAAATCAGGATTGGATGTTCTGAAAATGTTTCTCAGCAAATGATTTTGCTTAGGATTTGCATAAGAATATTGTGCAAGTGATTACAAGCCAGACAAGGGTTGAATAAAGTTTCGCAAATTATTTCATCATCAATGTTTTGAAATTTTATTTTTAAATGTTTTACTTATTTATTTGAGTTTATTTAATTTAAAATATTCACTTTTCATATTTATTTTTAAAAGTAAAATTTAAATGTGTAAAATCAGCTTCTAGGTAAGACAAACCAAATTAACAATAATCTTCAACCTATATCAGCATAAATCTATATCTCTGACATTCCACTAAATTGAACTAAGTTTGGTTTATTCATCTTTAGTTGTAATATTGATGTAAGGGAGTCTTACCTAATCTAATACAACCCACAGTTCATGGTTCTCATAATATCATCCTTGTATATGTTTCAGTAAATAACATATCTCACATGTTTTATAAGGATTTTTCTTAAACAAAGCAATGTGTACCTGATTATGTATTATACATTCATTCATTCATTCATTCAATTTTTTTCTATGGCCACCCATAACATAGCAGCATGCAAGCATTTAAAAACAGTTGCAAGTAATAATCTATGATGCTCGAAGTAAACAGCATGTCCTGATCATAGATACCACATGAACAGATGAGAGTAGATGGGAATTGCATATACATTTTAAATAATATGGGTAGCTAAGGATTTTCCCAATGGTTATTAACCATTAGGCATGACAGCTTTATAACAAGTGATTTCTCTGTTCCTTCTACTTTCACATTACTTTCACTAATCATGAGCCGAGGAAGCGCAGTGGGCAGAGTGCAGTACTGCAGGCCATTAAAGCTGACTGCTAGATCTGCAGGTCAGCGGTTCAAATCTCATCACCGGCTCAAGGTTGACTCAACCTTCCATCCTTCCTAGGTGGGTAAAATGAGGACCCGGATTGTGGGGGCAATATGCTGGCTCTGTTAAAAACTGCTATTGCTAACATGTTGTAAGCCAGCCTGAGTCTAAGGAGAAGGGCGGTATTTAAAAAATCAATCAATCAATCAATCAAATAAATAAATAAATACATAAATACATACATACATACATACATACATACATACATACATACATACATACATACATAAATGAAAGTAAGAAATTCTGCCGCACGAAACCCAGCAACCGGTTAGGTCCCACAGAGTTGGCCTTCTCCGGGTCTAGTCGACTAAACAATGTTGTTTGGCGGGACCCAGGAGAAGAGCCTTCTCTGTGGTGGCCCCAACCCTCTGGAACCAGCTCCCCCAGATATCAGAGTTGCCCCCACCCTCCTTGCCTTTCGCAAGCTCCTTAAAACCCACCTCTGTCATCAGGCATGGGGGAATTGAAATTTTTCCCTTCCCCCTAGGCTTATAGAATTTATACATGGTATGCTTGTATGTATGATTGCTTTTTTAAATTGGGGTTTTTTAGATTATTTTTAATATTAGATTTGTTTACATTGTCTTTTTTATTGTTGTTAGCCACCCCGAGTCTTCGGAGAGGGGCGGCATACAAATCTAATAAATAAATAAATAAATAAAAATAAATAAGTAAGTAAGTAAGTCAAGGTATCGACATAGAATTGAACAGAATAACAGAGTTGGAAGGGACCTTAGAGGTCTTCCAGTTCAATCCCCTGCTTAGGCAGAAAACCCTATACCACTTCAGACAAATGGTTATCCACCATTTTCTTAAAAACTTCCAGTGCTGGAGCATTCACAACCTTCTGGAGGCAAGCTGTTCCATGGATTAATTGTTCTAACTGTCAGGAAATATTTCCTGCTTCTCTCCTTGATTAGTTTCCACCTATTATTATTGTTATTTATTAAATTTGTATGCCAACCTTCTCTGAAGACTCACTTCTTGCTCTACCCTCAGGTGCTTTGAAGAATAGTTTGACTCCCTCTTCTTTGTGGCAAAACCTGAGATACTGGAACAGTGCTATCATATCTCTCCTAGTCCTTCTTTTCATTTAACTAGGCATACCTAGTTCCTGCAACCGTTTTTCATATGTTTTAGCCTCCAGTCCCCTAATCATCTTTGTTGCTTTTCTCTGCACTTTTTCTAGAATCGTGGTGACAAACACTGAATGTAGTATTCCAAGTGTGGCCTTACCAAGGCCTTACCAAGTGGTATTAATACTTCAGGTGATCTAGATTCTATCCCTCTGTTAATGCAGGCTAGAAATGTGTTGGCTTTTTTTGGCAGCTGCTGCACACTGCTGGCTCATATTTAAATGGTTGTATACAATGACTCCAAGGTCCCTCTCAGTTACTACTGTTGAGCAAGGTACCACATATACCTATACCTCTGCATGGTTGACCCAATTTTACAATACTATTTTGGAGCAATCATTAATCAAACGAAGTGGCTGTACAACTAATGCCGCCATCATTAAGCAAATCCTTTGCTTGCAGTAGGCATTATTTTGCTGGAAATCAGAAATAAAGGCAAGTTTCCAATTTTTAAACAAAATTATAATTTTTTAAAATGTTCCTATGACCAGGGATGTAAATGCATGTAATTATGGACCAGTTGCCAACTACCCCAAATGCAATCATAAAACTGGGCTGGGTGGATCAGGACCTTCAGAATCTTGAGCACAGGTTGTAAGTACTTTTGGGGGGATCCATTGTAACTTTAAACGGTTGGTAAATGTAAGTCAAGGACTATTTTTGTAAGCAGTGGCAAAGGAGACAGCAGAATAAAGGCACTTGGGTGGCAAGAAGACAAAAATGTCCATGTTCTGATTTATGTCTTTGTTGCACTAGCCTGAGGTTATCATGAATAAATCAACCCAACCACACCAACTACTAAAACATGAAAAGCAGATCATTCCTAATCGTGTAAGCTCTGCTAAAATCCCATACTGAAAGCCATGCTAAATGTACCTCTTGTCATATTACACAGGGCTAAAGTTGTAAATTAGAGACAAACCACATCTCTAGTATCTGCATTTCAGAAATAAGAGAGTTGTTACTAATCTGAGGAAAGTTCAACCTGGTGGAGATATTTGAAATCTCCCTCTTCTCTTGCAATCTTGATATGTTGCTTTACAATTGCAGCATTAATTTTCTGGGTTAACGAGTGGCTGAAAATTACAAGGAACAAAACATTTAAAAGATACAACAATATATCTTAACACAGAGTTCCTTCACTCAAATCAGAGCTTCTGGTGAGCTATATACATTTTTCCATGCTGTCATCGCAGTATTTTATTAGAATACTTTTGCCTTCTAGTAGTTCTGAGAAGATACTTTGGAATATTAGGTTTCTGTATGCAGAAAAGAAATGGAGTAGTCACAATCCTTCTCTCTTACATTCAGGGGTCCCTTTATTCTTTAATAGCTCTTGTTTTATAACCTTCCAAAAATGTAGAGATAAATAAACATTGGTCTTATATAAAAATATAGTATTGCATATATTGTAGGGGGGGAAATGCCATTGGAAATATAATCCTTCAGAGTAAATTGTTATGGTACTTATTTCTTCATAAAGTAGAAAGGCGATAAGGCCTGCTGTCTCTATGTGAAACCAAATGTTTACAAATACTCAAACCCATAAATTTGAAGGGGAAGCAGAATACAGAATATTCTTGTTAATGCAGAACATTTTCTGGTAATTTTATAGTCTAATTTTCAGCGGTTCCCTGCAGAATGAATGCAGTTCTGAAGGCAATTTTATAAAGTACTTTGTGGATAACTATTATCTGCTAATTATTAGAAATTGCATGTTGTTGTTAATTGCATAAATAAATTGTTTTATCTGAAAGCCATTAAAAAAATGTTTGGAGATTGAAGCATATATGGTTTTGATGTTCCTGTATAAAGCATTTAACTCTGAAATAATGACATGGTACTTTAAACCAATGTCCTAGACTAATGCATTATAAGAGTGCTCTATTTATTTATTTTGCTTTTGTTTTACTAAGCTCTTTGTTTAACATCCCATACTCAGCATATATAGCATATGAAAATATGAAAAATGTCTTTAGTTTTTGATAGCAATTTCCAAAATAATTCCATAAAAACATAGGAACAAGTTAATATTACATTTCTTTCCTTTTGATGGGGTACCAATCCAACATTTAAAAAACAAAACAGATCATTGATTGAAATTACTATTCAGAAAAATAACTCCTTAAACTAGTATTGTATCATTTTTTCAACTCTTAATTAATGGGGAATATTGATATTTTTTTAAAAAGACAATTTTGGCAGAATTCTTATAAGTATTGTTGGGCTACCATTTCCTTTCTTAAATTCCTAATGTTATATCTCTAAAAAATTGGAATCTAAGTACTATAAAAGGTATTCAAAGAGTAGAGAGAAAAAGAAAATTGATTGGGGAACTGAAACATACAAAGAACAGTTACAGGAATTGGGTATGCTTAATCTAAGGAAAATATAGCACTGATAGCACTGTTCCAATACTTGAGGGGATGCCACACAGAACAGGGGATTAAAAATGCATGACCGGCGGCTTAAACCGCTGGCTGAAATTGCCCCCGGAGCAGGGGGACGCTGCCGGCAGCTCTGCGGAGCTCCGAACTCCTTGGAACCCGGAAGTTCGGCTTTTGGCAGCGCGTCAGGGTGGCGCACCACCTGGTGGTCACAGGGGGAGGTCCTAGATCGCCCTATTTAAGGGCGATCAGAACAGGACCTCCTCCTTGGTTTCCTGGGCTTCTAAGCGAACACCTGCCCACGCTCTGCTATTAGCAGTGTGTCCTAAGGAGGTCGAATTTTTTGCAGCCTCCCCTTTAGAGGCGGCCATTTTTTCACCTATTCCACACTGACGGTACGGACTGGATTGGTTAGGGGGTGCGGCGCACTTAGCTGTCAGTATAGGCCTCTCTTTGGTCACTGGGGTTTGGCAGGTTAGGGGTGGAAATGGGCAATTAGAAGCGACTGCGCATGCTCCTTTGGGCATCCTTTAAAGGGTGATGGACCACCTCTCTCCAAGAACTAGAGGTTGGAACAACTTCAGGGATTGGAGAGAGGATGTCCATGAGAATCACCGGATCCAATTTCCCACGGGAATTGGAGGGTGAACTCCTCCCACACAATGAAGGGGCGTGGCTTGGATCCCGGTGAAGGTGGCTACCTTAACCTGGTTCAGCAAGGAGTTTTTGCCCAATGTTGCCAAGGAAGCTTCTGGTAGGAATTTCCGCCCCATTAGTTTTGGCCCCTGCAGGTCCTTAGTTAAGTTTGAATTTAAATATTTAAATTTATGTATTCAAATTTATTTAAATTTATGTTAATTTAATAAAATGACCCTTATTTAATCCACAATATGTCTCAGCATCTTTACTCAGCTTCCAGGGCAATACTTTCCAAAGTACCAGAAGGCAAGAGGAAGTTGGAAGCTAACCAAGGAGAGAAGCAACCAAGAACTAAGCAGACATTTCCTAACAATGAGAGCAATCAACCAATGGAACAACTTGCTTTCAGACGTTGTGGGTGCTCCATCATTGGAGGCTTTCAAAAAGAGACTAAACAATCATTTATCTGATATGGTATAGGGTCTCCTGCTTGAGAAGGGAGTGGGAAAGAAAGATCTCCAAGGGACCTTCCAACTCTATGATTCTATGTTCGACCTGTCCTTCCCATATAGCAGTGTTTTTCAACCAGTGTGCCATGGCACACTAGTGTGCCACGGAACATGGTCAGGTGTGCCGCAAGAGGGGAGAGAGAAAGAGAGAAAGAGAAAGAAAGCAAGAGAAATAAAGCAAGAGAGAGAGAGAAAGAAAGCAAGAGAAAGAGAGTGAGAGTGAGAGAGAGAGAAAGAAAGAGAAAGAAAGAAAGAAAGAAAGAGAGAGAGAGATATACACAGAGAGAGACAGAGAGAGAGAGAGAAAATAGAGCGAGAAAGAGAAAGAAAGAAAGCAAGTGAGAAAGAGAGAGAGAAAGAAAGCAAGAGAGAGAGAAATGAGAGAAAAAAGGGGAGAAAAATAGAGAAATGAGAAAATGATTGAGGCAGAGTGAGAGAGAAGAGAGAGAAGCAAAAGATAGAGAGAAGTGACTCTTGATTTAAAGCATATGATAAAAAGCACCCAAAGAATAAGAGAGGAAAAAACCCCTGCCCCCACCTGTTTTTGGAAAGAATAAGAGAGAGAAAAAACCCAGCCCTCACACAATGTGGGGATAATATGTACTGTCTTAGATTGTCATTTTGTGTCATTTTGGTTGGTGGTGTGCCCCAGGATTTTGTAAATGTAAAAAATGTGCCGCGGCTCAAAAAAAGGTTGAAAATCACTGCCATATAGTGTCTATGATAAAGACTATAGAATTGGTTAATGTCTTCATATGTGTGTGTGCGTACTTGAAATAATAATAATTAAAAAATCTCTAGGTGGTTCCAAGGCCATTAAACCATCCAACCATATCTGGTTACTTTAGATATGAATCAAGTTAAGACTCTAAAACTGTTCAAAATACTTATGTAAAGCAGTATATCCTTGCTTCAATGTATTGTTCTTTTCTGTGGTTCTGTTGTTCTTGGAACATGACTCTGGGTTAACTATTGATTCAGTAAAAGTATTCTATCAATTACCTATTAATTGGTAACAGACCATTGTTAATATGTGTAATTTATTCTTTCAATAATTTAATGAATTCAATAATTTTAATGCAATTCATGAAATAAATCATCAAAAGAGGCTGCTTCAAATACTAAGACAATATTTTATTGATGTGATGTTAAGAGGGAATGAGGCCCAGATGTGCCAATCAAGAATGTATTTGTATGCAATTAGAGCTTTTTACAGGATTTGATCCAAAAACTTGAGGAGAATGAAGCACCTCATTCGCTCTTCTCAATTGGGAGATTTCAAGGAACTATTCACTCAGGTTCGCCTGAATATGTTCTTATCTCAGTGCAATCCTAGATCCTCCTTCACTGAGTAATAGAAACCAAAAAGTTGCATGTAAGTTTGCTTTCTGGAATTGCAGTGGCTGTCAAAAATGGATAAAGACATGTTATGCTTTACACCTAGCTTGATAGACTTTAAAGCAAACAAAGATTTACTTGCTTAAAGTCAGGTTTTAAAATAATGCTGTCTAATCAGAGCCTGGAAGTACAACACAGCCTGGAATCTTAGAGTTCAGGAGACAAGAGTTATTATTCACACACAGACACACAATCTTTACACACACACACAAACAGAGACAAACACAAAATCTTTAGTAGAAGCACTGAAGGTGAGGAGAAGAGCGTTTTAACCCTGCTGTTCTGTTTAAAAAAAGTTAAAAATCTTCTGTTCGCGGGTCACCCTGACCCGGACCGAAAACTCTTCATTTGCAGTGCTTATGTTTGGTCAATTTGAATACTTTTTTCACTTGGAAAGTAGTCTGAACATTTCTGCACACAATGATATGAAAATTGAACTGAAGAAATTAATCCTTATTGGTTTATTTTGCACATAAATATGCCTCCCCCCCGTTTTTGTGAATTTCTTTTAGGTTTATTGATAATTATGCCTGCAAAATGCATTCTATTTTACTAAAGTTGGTGTGGGATTGGTAGCTTGAACATTTCTGAACATAATGATATGAAAATTGAACTGGAAAAATTGATGCATATTGGTTTATTTTGCACATAAAGTATGCCTCAATTATTTCAATTTATATAAAAATTATGCTGTTAATTTCAAACTTACATCCTTTTTTTAGTAAAATTGATTTCTTTCATAAAATTAGTTATCTGGCTACAATGTGGTTGATTTTCAAAAGGATATTCCAAATATTTCTAGCCAAATATGTATAAAAAGTGACAATAATGGCACACAGCAAGGCCGAGGGGGGGTGGCCCTTTTGTGGCGAAAATAAACCAATAAGAACCATTTTTTCCAGTTCATTTATATTTTTCTTATATTCAGAAATGTTCAGTTTAGTATATCAAATCTTTTGGGGGGAAATTCCTTAGGGATTTGTAGCCTTAAAAAATAGAAATTGACACGAAATTCAGAAAGGATGGGGGGAGGGGCTTCTTGATCAAAATAAAAATATAAGTTTCAATTTTTCCAGTTCAATTTTCATATCATTATGTTCATAAATGTTCAAACTAGTTTTCCAGTTGAAAAAGTTTTCAAAAAGATCAAATTCAAGTACCTAAAAAAATTATTTTTGGTCCGGTCACATACGAACAGAAACAGACTCGAAGTGATGATTTTTTTTTGCCCAGAAAACAATTAGCCACCACCCCAAAAATATTTTTTGATGATCAGCATTGTTAAATTGAGTAAATGAATGCCTAAGATTTTAAAGAATATTTCAGATTTGGAGCATAAAAAAATAAAAAGTGAAAATGGTTGCAAGCAGCTGAGGGGGGGGAGGCCTTATTTCTGATGTTAAAAAACCAGTAAGAATCATTTTTTTCAGTTCCTTTATATTTTTCTTATATTCAAAAATGTTCAAGCTACCAATCCCACACCAACTCCAGTAAAATAGAATGCATTTTGCAAGCAAAACTATCCATAAATTGAAAAAACTTTCACAAAAACGGGGGGGTGCATTATATCAGCAAAATAAACCAATAAGATTTACTTTTTTCATTTCAATTTTCATATCATTGTGTGCAGAAATGTTCAGACTACTTTCCAAAAGCTTTCAAAAAGACCAAACATAAGCACTGCAAATGAAGAGTTTTCGGTCCGGGTCAGGGTGACCCGGGAATAGAAGATTTGTAACTTTTTTTTGCCCAGCAAAAACTAAGCCCCCCACCCCCCAAAAAAAATTCTCATAGAGAGAACCCCTGAAATGATGAGCAGTAATGAAATTTCAAGTTTCAGATATGCAGGGGAAAAAATTTACAGGGACTCAAACTTGGCTTCGGGTCACATACGACCCGAACAGAACAGGAGGGTTTTAATTTCTCATTCTCAGATACAAGAACATTCCCATTTTCTGAAGTACAATTAAAGGCGGTTGTAAAGGAGAGGGAGATAGAGGGAGAAAAGGGAGAGGGAGGGAGAAAAGGGAGAGGGAGAAGGAGAGAGTGGGGAAGGACGGAGGGAGAGAGGGGAGGGGGAGAGAGATTCCCAATTATCCTAATAGAAGCTTTTATTCCTACAGAAGTTCCTATGTGGAGAACCCTTTTCCTCAAGAATGTGGCAGGAGGAGAAAGGTTCTTTAGACTTGATATCATTCTACCCAAGTCTAAGTGCTAAGTCTAAAGTCTAAATGCTACTGATAAGCAGATATTTTTATATACGCTCCAGTCCAATTTATAGCTAACTTCACCTACCTGGCATTTAAATGTTTTGAAAGTGTGGTCATATTCCTATATGTAATCACGCCATTGTAATGTAATGTGTAGCAGTCCCTGTGTAATTCCTAGGAGCTCTTGGCTGTTGCGGTTAGCTCTGGCCCAGCTCCTGCCCCAAGGACTGTGGATGTGGAGGAGACATCCACATGCCACAGGCCTGTTTTGCTCCCAGTGGAATCTGCTGATGAAGGCTCCTCTGACCAAGAAGACATGAGTGACAGGGAGGAGGAGAGTGTGGCAGACAGCTCAGAAGGAGATCAATTATCTAGCTCCTCCTTGGATTCGGAACAAGAGTTAATGATACAGCCACGCATGCGGAGAGCAATGCATAGGCAGCAACAATTGAGAGATTATTATCAAAGAAAATGAGGCCACCTGTGGTTGGGTGGGGCTGTGGTAATTAGTGAGGCTGCTATAAATAGCAGCCTGTGGGTTTGGCCATTGTGGAGGATTATCTGATCGTTGTGTATCGTGCCTGCCTTGCTGACTTTGACCTTTGTGTGCTGATTTTCCCCCGCTTTGAAACTAAACCAGAGCAAAGTGTGTTTCACTTTGTGAAAGAAGAAGGACTGTGAATTGCCTCATAGCTGCAAGCTAAATATCACAGAACTGATAAGGGACTTGTACAAATTACCAGTTTTTTTGGAGACGAGTGCTCTTTGCTATACAAAAAGAGTTCTTAGTTTATTTGAATTTTTGGTATAAAGAACATTGTTTTGAATTTTCAAACATGTGTGTGTCTGAAATTTGTATCTGTGAATTTTTGGGAGGATTCTACCAGAGAGCTCGACAGAACAGTGGCAAATATTTATTAGTGCTGATATAAGAGAATTAAAACTCTCACATTTTATTTTCAGGTTTGTTTGTTTATAATAGCACCTTTTTGCAGCTTAAAAATAAGAATATCATTAGAGTTGCCTGACCACTTTATGAGGAAATGGGGTGGTGGGGTGGTGAAAGTGTGACCAAAAACACTCCAACATTACAACCTATTCAAATCTCAAATAGGCACCGTATTTTTTATTCCGTTAATCACTATATGACATAGAGATCAACTAAATCAGGAGTGTCATGTTGTCATTATGTGATGTATCACAACTATTTTCCCCTTTGCTAAACCAGGGGTAGGCATGGCCAATGCATGATGCATCCAGTCCGTGGGCCACGAATTTGACCCCCCTGAATTAAGTACTGACCCTGTGTAACTAAAAAAAGGACTACAGTTTCATAAGTCAGCCTCATACATGGATTCCTTCTAAATAAAATACTACTGAGAATGGTGGATTGGCGTCAGATTCATGTAACAATTGAAAATTTTAATTATCAATAACCAAAAAGTCTATGGACAGGGGCGGCATACAAATCTAATAAATAAATAAATGAAGGAATGAATGAATGAATGAATGAAGGAAGGAAGGAAGGAAGGAAGGAATGAGGGAATGAGGGAAGGAAGGAAGGAAGGAAGGAAGGAACAAACGAACAAACAAACAAACAAACAAACAAAGAAAGAAATAACCAAAAAGACAAATATGTCTCCAGAACAATGGAAAGTTGGATTTATTTCTGTTCCACAGTTACAATATGTGTATATGAGAAAGAGAAAGACTTAGTATTTTTAGTTTATGAATTAATTACTCCTTAGTTTGTCAACCAAAATGTCTGGTGCCAGATTACATAGTGCGTTGTGATGTTTTTTCCAGCTTTGGCTGGAAGATGTTAAAAAATTTAATAAGTGCTGCTATATAATCTTTACTTGGTATCTGCTTGTTTTCAATAGTACAATGATCTCCTGTTTCCTGCCTGGAACCTTCTAATTTTGCACCTGGCTTGTGAAACAGATTCCTTGACAGTCTTAATTATTTAACAAAAACAACGAGTTGGTGTTTTGCAACATCAGGGACTTTTGTTAAATAAAATGCAAGCAGGCAAACATCTCTCATTCTTCCCTCTTTCTCTGCCCCTGCTTTCCGCTGTAGCTCCCCTATGACAGGCTGAGAAAAAGAACTTGGCACATCTTGTTTCCTTACTTTAATCATGACACAGTTTGTTTTTGTCTGTTCTTTCTGTCTGTTGAATTGATTCTTACAAAATATGAGGGAGGCTGAGAATCCAGTAGGATGGGGCCTCTTGTTCATTCTGGGCACCGAAAGTAAATGCAGTGCCGTTCTATTTTCCAGAATAAGAATTACCTCAATAAGGCATTTCAACAGATTTTATTATGGTGAGTTTTCAGTGCAAAAGCTACTGCAGAATGTGGAAGATTGATTCAGTGCAGATACAAGCAGAATACAACAGAACTTGGACTCCATTATCAAGATGGCAGCTTTGTACTCCCAGGATCCTATTCATTTAAGAGTTACACAACATGTAGAAGCTTAGCCATTTCTTCAACACAACAAAAGAATGACTGATATTGTAATTTAAAGTGATATATGCTGGTAAGAGCGTAAGAGCATTAAGGGGAATGTGAATCTACCGCTAAAGATGTATATTGCATTGGGCAAAATCCCAGAATTTGAGCTAAACTGAGACACTTTGATGTGATCTTTGAGGCAAAACGGAAATTACTTCAAAAAGTCTTTCTTCATCCAATACTACCAAATTCTTTGCAAAGGAAGAATTTGATTCAATTCAATTTCAATTCAATTTATTAGATTTGTATGCCACCCCTCTCCGAAGACTCGGGGTGGCTCACAACAGTAATAAAACAATATTATAGCGAAACAAATCTAATATTAAAAGAAGCTTATAAAACCCTATCATATTAAAAAGCAAACAGCACATACATACCAAACATAAATGTAAAAAATATTTTAAAAGCCTGGGGGAAAAGGTGTCTCAACTCCCCCATGCCTGGTGGTATAGATGGGTCTTGAGTAACTTACGGAAGACAAGAAGGGTGGGGGCAGTTCTAATCTCCGGGGGGAGTTGATTCCAGAGGGCCAGGGCTGCCACAGAGAAGGCTCTTCCCCTGGGGCCCACCAAACGACATTGTTTAGTCGACGGGACCCGGAGAATGCCAACTCTGTGGGACCTTATCGGTCGCTGGGATTCGTGTGGTAGCAGGCAGTTCCGAAGGTACTCTGGTCCACTGCCATGTAGAGCTTTAAAGGTCATAACCAACACTTTGAAAGAAAACAGTCTGCAAATAAATATATCCATATATTTCTTTTCTACATGCCAGGTAAATGCCAGGATAGTGAGAGAAGGGGGGGGGGAATGGATGACTAATAGATTTACTAACCAGTCATAGGAAATATTGGTGATCTCAAATCATTTAATTTTTCGTTTCTTTATTTTACTCTGTTTAGAGATGGTACTATAATTCCTACAATACAGTTAATACAGGGGTGTCAAACTTGCATCATCATAATGTCATCACCTGGTGTATCTCCCTTTCACTAAGCTGTGTGTGGGCATGGACAGTACATGACACATTCAGCCTGCAGGCCATGAGTTTGACACCCCTCATTTAATATACAGTGGTACCTCTACTTATGAACTTAATTCGTTCTGTGACCAGGTTTTTAAGTAGAAAAGTTTGTAAGAAGCAATTTTTCCCATAGGAATCAATGTAAAAGCAAATAGTGCGTGCAATTGGGGAAACCACAGGGAAGGTGGAGACCCTGTTTCCTCCCAGGAGATTCCTAGAGAGGCCCCACGGAGGCTTCTCACTGCCTTTTCCGGCCCTGTTTCCTCCCAGGAGATTCCTAGAGAGACCCCATGGAGGCTTCTCCCTGCCTTTTCCAGTTCGGGTTTGTAAGTGGAAAATGGTTCTTGAGAAGAGGCAAAAAAATCTTGAACACCTGGTTCTTATCTAGAAAAGTTCATAAGTAGAAGTGTTTGTAGATAGAGGTACCACTATATCAGAAAGAGTCCATCAGATATTCTTATGGTTTCTGATATAGGAATTATTTTAGATCTCAAAATTTTCATATCATATATTAGAAACACATAAGAACGCTAGATTGGGCCATAAATCTATCAGTGACAATATTCTATATCATAGGGCCAACTGGCTGCATTTGAGAAACTCACAAGTCTGGGTTGAAAAGTGCTAATCATTTTCTGTGATGCTTCCCAGAAACCAGTGTAAGGTACAGTATCTGAATTCTTTAGTCTATAACCCATCTGTTTTCTAAAGAAACTAATAGCAATAAAATTCAAATTTTTAAAACCTGCCCAACAAGCTCACATTTCTCAGGAAATATTTACTAGACTTGTAATGTAAGTTCCACAACTGCAGTGATGCTCCATTCTGGTAGGAGCCTGCCGATTGTGTAATCATGCACATGACAGCTTTGCCAGGCTGTGGGCAGTGCAATCTTTTTTTTAAAAAAATGTGATGCATTACTTTCTGGGTGACCGTCATATATGTACTGCAGTTCTTTAGTTTAGTTTAGTTTAGTTTAGTTTAGTTTAGTTTAGTTTAGTTTAGTTTAGTTTAGTTTAGTTTAGTTTAGTTTAGTTTAGTTTAGTTTAGTTTAGTTTAGTTTAGTTTAGTTTAGTTTAGTTTAGTTTTATTAGACTTGTATGCCACCCCTCTCCTCTTTAGATACAAAGATGGAGAAAGTGAAGTACAGTTTATTAACTATGAATCTTGATCATAAAGAGCACATAGGAACCAGGAAAGGATTCACATAGCAGTTGCTACCAGTGCATTGCATGTTCAGCTTTGGTTATCTTGCATGCATGCATGGGCACCCCAGCTTATTTTTTGGTTCTGCACAAGCACAGGAAGCAAAATCTCAGGGCTGAGATTTTGAGGATTTTTTTTGCTTCTGCGCATGCGCAGAAGCAAAAAAAATCGCTGAAATCTCACACACACATCCCCTCATGAAATTTTGTTTTCTGTGCATGCACAGAAGCAAAAACTGCTGGCATGCACACATGCATGCTAGATAACGGAAGCTGCGCATGCAGAGATCGCTACTGGTGTGTCGTCCTTTACCATACTGGTAGCAACCCACTACCAATGGGAACCCATATACATTATCTCCAAAATAGTTCTTCAACCTAGATGCCAAAATTATATGGTTGTTCTGACCCAGCTCCCCAATCACAACAACCCTTCTAAAGTTCAATCAATGATTTCTTTATTACGAGTGCCAGCAGCCTTAGCAAAAAAAATTTATCTCTTACCATGGGCTAACTAGTCTGTCCAGCAGGGAAATGAATAGTTGTCTGCCACATCGATTCATCTCCACCCCCTGCCCTTTATCCCCAGAGCTAGGGTGGGGCTTTGATAGCAGTGGTGGCTCTTCCTTCCTAAGGATTGGCCCATGTATTTCCACTGCTCTCCTCTTCTCTGCCTTCTCCGCAGCCTCACAGTCAGGCACTGGACCCAGTTGTTCCTTGTCTTGTTCATCAACCACCTTCAGACCTGGGAGTTGTTGACTCTCCATCTGAGGGCTGAGAGACAGCCTGGGTTCTGCCTCTACTTTTTCTCTTTCTGCCAGCTCCATTCCCTCTTCTCTCTTGGAGGTCTCAGTTTTCCTTGATGCTGATCCTGACTCCCATGCCTCTTCCTCATCTGATTTGGCTGCGGGAAGGGCTGGTGGCCAACAGGCCACAATAGTGGTCAACATTTTATTTATTTATTTTATTTATTTATTTATTTATTTTATTTATTCATTTGTCCAATACACAAATACATAGGAAGAAAATAACCATGAAGTAATATATATAAGGATAAAAGTGAAAATAGAAGAGAAGATATATGAAAGGAAGAAAATATGTATGATATATGAGATAAAGGAAAGACAATTGAACAGGGGACGAAAGGCACACCAGTGCGCTTATGTATGCCCCTTACTGGCCTCTTAGGAACCTGGAGCGGTCAATCATGGATAGTCTAAGTGAGAAATGTTTTGGGTTAGGGGTTGACACTATTGAGTCCGGTAATGAGTTCTACGCTTCGACAACTCGATTGTTAAAGTCATATTTTTTACAGTCAAGTTTGGAACATATAAGCTCTGACATCAACTCACACAATACACTAACTATGGAAATAACTTTGAAAAATATTTAAAAAATCAAGACCTTCAGAATTACAGCTAGTGAATTATCAAATTGATTGAGCCTCCGTGCTTGGTGCCACTTGGTAGATTGTGGCAGATCAGAAGGGATTTGCTGAAAGAATGTTGCGATTTTTGGCCTCCATAAAACACTGCAGTTACTCGCTAAAAATGTTGATAAGATCAACCTTATATACTTCTCTTTTAGGGCAAGTCTCTTTTGAGAGATTATTAAATTGAAGTAGAAATAATGACAGATGTTCCTTCCACTGCCGTTGTGAAGTTAAGGATTAAAAATAATATTCAAGTACTTAAAGAAAGCCAGATAAACGTTATGTGAGGGTTATATAAATCCTTCTTTAAGGAAGGTTTCTTTAGATAAAACTACAAAAAGAGAATAAGCTACATTTCTTGTCAAAATAGACCATTACGAAGTTGTTATAGGTAGCTGTTGCCATAAGAAGGCTTAAGATATCCTAATCTCACAAATAATGTCACAAAGAAGTCTTTTTATTATTATTTTTTGGTGTATGATTGATTATGTGCTTGTTTTTTATATATATATTGGGGTTGCTTTTATGAACTTTTTAATCTAAAACTGTAATTTAGATTGCTAAATATTAGATTTGTTACTATGTACTGTTTTTGCCATTGTTGTGAGCTGCCCCGAGTCTGCAGAGAGGGGCGGCATATAAATCCAATAAATCTAATCTAATCTAATCTAATTTTTTATTATTAAAACATTATTTAGTTTTCTTTGTTTGATTTCATTCTCTTTTGTTTACTTCTAACACATGTAAATTTTAAATGGAAGCTCCATACAATGGTTTTATTACTCTTATTGTACTTGAGCCTGCTTTTATGTTTCAGTTTTTCAGCTTCTTTGCTGGCTATTGACTGTAAATAAATAAATAAGACTGGGAATGGAGATGAATTTCTACAAATCAAGTGGAAGGCCACAGCTTAGCTAATCTTGTATTTACTTCTGCCAAGCTTCTTTTTAATTATCTTCAAATATTACACTTTAAAAAGGCCGGTTATTCTTGTATAGGAATAATTAAACACAGTTAATGAATCAAGTGTGATACAATTAGCCCGCAAACAAATATAAGATTATAAGGAGACATAAAATTCTGCTGTACAAACAAAACAAAACAGATTATGGCAGCCCATTAAATATAGCAAGCTGTCTTCGTAGTCCTGAAAATATTCATCTGGACAGTCTTTCCCTCAAAAGCACTGCTGTTTGAAATTCATGAAAATGAGAACACACAGTAATACTAACTACATCTCTTCCAATTTTCTTGGACATACAGGGATCTCTAAATGTTTTCAAACACTGAGCATTAAAATGGACAGGGAGTGGATGCCATGATGTGTAGGTATTTTAAGTAGAACTCCTGCCAGTGTTTCCATTTGTGCGAAGTTTGTAAATGCATTCGATCGAACACATTTCCAACCCCGCAATACAAATTAACATTTAATGCACAAATAAAAATGTTGGGAATGAGGCTTGCATGCACAGTTTCTCCCCCTACAACAATTTAATACCATTTTATTTCACTTTCTAAAATTATTGGATGTATACTCCATCTTTCTGCTCTGGTGAACACTGTGGCACATAGGTGTCATTGCAGGCTACAGACAGTGTGTGTGAAGAAGGGAAATTATGTGAGAAACTTCTCCCTGTCATAAAAAGATAATCAGAAAAGACTGGGAGAGAAAATGCATTATTTAGCAACTCATTAGCACCATAATAATAAACTCAATCTTTATTTTTTATGTGTTATTGATTTTATTGTAATTTCTTTGATTGTTGTGAATCGCCCAGAGTCACTGAGAGTCAGATGGCATACAAATTTAATAAATTATTATTAGCAGTAGAAGTAATAGCAGAATTGACTAAAATTTTACTCCCTTGAAATAAAACCCCAATAACTTCATAAGACTGACTTTCAGGTAAAGGGAAGTGTTTTATCTCGAAACAATGGAGGACCACATTGTAGCTTTAACTTTCTTTATTGGGTTAAGCTGGAATGGACCTCAACCAAAGATTAGGCAATTAGAACAGTACAGGTAAAAGAACAAGAACAGCGCAGCTTGCCGTCCCTTTTAAAACTTTTTTCCTTTGGAGGCGTGGCTTGAGAGCCGCTTGAATTTTGGCGGCCACGTCTTAGCCAATCCGCAACCGGCATGCAAATGGAGTAGTTTAGCATACACAACAGGAAGGGTACCCATTTTTCCTAGGTTAATAGAAAACCCTCTGACACCCCATTTTTAAGTATCTAAAGTGGACAGGACTGAAAACATAGGGTGATTTTTCCCAAGGTGGGGTTGTCAAAGCCTAAAATAGATTGCTTAAATCTCTGTAAATCATCATATTCATCAATACACACACAAAACAAATGAAAAAAAACCCACGAAAAGAGTCCAGTTTAGAAATAACCCATTCTAGTTGTGTGACTAGGATTGAAAACATGTCCACCAAACTAGAAAACTACCCCTGACATAAAATTACAAAATTCCTTTAATTTTATGCTGTGCCCAGTGTTTATTTTCTGACAAATATGATATTCCTTTATTATACTCTGGGTACCTTATACAGCATATTTTCCTTCTTTTCACATAGGATGACACCAGTGCTTTCTTTTACAGTCTATAGAAAAATATCAATAAAAATTATGTCATCCACAATTTTAAAAAAATGACCTTTTGTGTCAGGTAGATTTGCTGGGGGGTTTCAAAATGAGAAAGGTTCTCAGGGACATTGTTGTATCGTTTATCAGGAGTGTGGCCCCGTTAAATAAAGAGGAAAGAAGATATTGGAGTTCTGAAACAAAGTTGTAAATTTAACCCAAGCTTTTTCGGTAATGAATTGTCAGTTAGTTATTGATTTATTTTTCTGCCATCTTCAGTAAACATTTCAGATAAATGCATACTGTTGTCATACTGGTCCATCTCTCAATGGTGGTAGGATATGCACACACATACACACACACACACAATAGTTCCTTTTGAGGTTCTGCTCTTAGGCAGTCTCCTCCTCCTACAGAATTAAAACTAGAAGGGCCATCAATGGTTTCCACTGTGGATAGAAGAATAGAACAGAATAGAATACAACTTTATTGTCATTTTAAATGTACACTAACCAGCATACATTAAAATGAAATTTCATTGCAATCAGCTCTCAAAAGATAACCATTATGCATATACCCACATACCCAAAATTATATGACAAGAGAAACATCACAGTCTAACTCGAACGTATACATGTACATGATGAAAAAAAAGAATCCTGCAAATTTACAAGATGAATGGCATAGGGAACAAAGCTGTTAGGGAACAAAATTGTTAAAAATCTAGTAGTCCTGCCATAGATATTTTAAAACCTTCTCCTAGAGGAGAGAAACAGAAATTGACCATGGAGTGGGTGGGTTTCTAACAATACTTCAAATTCTAAGCACATAGCGCTTAAAAGCAATAGGCTCAAGCTCAACCCCGACAAAATGAAGTGACTGTGGGTTTTGCCTCCCAAGGACAATCCCATCTGTCTGTCCATTACGCTGGGGGGAGCTCTTGCCCCCCTCAGAGAGGGTCCACAACTTGGGCATCCTCCTTGATCTACAACTGAGCTTAGAACACCATCTCTCAGTTGGGGCGAGGGAGGAATTTGCACAGGTTTGCCTGATGCACCAGTTGTGGCCCTATTTGGACAAGGAGTCTCTTTTTACAGTCACTCATGCCCTTATTACCTTAAGGATCGATTACTGCAATGCTCTCTACATGAGGCTATCTTTGAAGAACGTTCAGAGACTACAGCTTGTCCAAAATCCAACCGTGAGAGCTGTCATGGGCTTACCTAGGTTTGCCCATGTAACTACATTACTCCACGAGCTGCATTGGCTGCCAGTTGGTCTCCAAACGCAATTCAAAGTGTTGGTTATTACCTATAAAGCCCTACATGACTTAGGACCAGGTTACCTATGGGATCATTTCCAGCCTCATGTATCCCAGTGACTAGTCAGAGCCCACAGAGACGGCCTTCTGCAGGTCCCGTCAGCCAAGCAATGCCGGCTGGCAGGCCGTAGGGGAAGGGCCCTCTCTGTGCCAGCTCGGACCTTCTGAAACCAACTCCCCCTGGAGATTCGCACTCTCCTGGCCTTCCAGGAGCCCTTAAAAACTTACCTTTCCAGCAGGCCTGGGGCCGCTGTACTTTAACATCCTGCCCTGGCCTTCAGTATGACTGTGGTGTGAATGGGTAGGGCTATATGATTTTATAATTGGGTCTTTTATATTATTTTAAATATTGGACTTTTGAATTGGTTTTTGTATTTTTATATGCCGTGAGCCGCCCTGAGTCCTCAGAGAAGGGGGGCATATAAGTCCAATCAATCAATAAATAAAATAAATAATTCTGAATAAGAGGAAGCAAGCTTCCTATAATCTTCTCAGCTGTCCTTATCACTTTCTGTATGGACTTTCTATCTGAGTCACTGCTGCCACCAAACCAAACAGTGATGCGTTTGTCAAAACTGCATCACTGTTTGTATTTAGTTTTGACTGCGAGAGCAATCATGGGCTTCCCTAGGTATCCCCATGTTACACCAACACTCCGCAGTCTGCATTGGTTGCCGATCAGTTTCCGGTCACAATTCAAAGTGTTGGTCATGACCTATAAAGCCCTTCATGGCATCGGGCCAGAATATCTCTGAGACCGCTTTCTGCCATACGAATCCCAGCGACCGGTTAGGTCCCACAGAGTTGGCCTTCTCCAGGTCCCGTCGACTAAACAATGTCATCTGGTGGGACCCAGAGGAAGAGCCTTCTCTTTGGCGGCCCCGACCCTCTGGAACCAGCTCCCCCCAGAAATTACAATTGCCCCCACCCTCCTTGTCTTTCGTAAACTTCTTAAAACCCACCTCTGCCGCCAGGCATGGGGGAACAGAGACATCTCCCCTGGGCCTATACAGTTTATGCATGGTATGCTTCTGTGTATGTTTTCTTTTTAATAAGGGATTTTTAATGACTTTTAATTATTAGATTTGTTATATATTGTGTTATTATTGTTGTGAGCCACCCCGAGTCTACGGAGAGGGGCGGCATATAAATCTAATGAATTGAATTGGATTTAGTTGTATTTAGTTAGTATCATCACTTATCCTTAGACTATCCACTGTTGACCTCTCCCGATTCCTTCCGTCCCCTGTGCTAATGTTTCTCTTTCACTAGTATCATGTATATAAATATTATTATATCTCTATATGCCACCAATATGTACTTGACAAAACAAATAAATTAAAAAAATAAATAAAATAAAACAGTCTCAGTCGTGCCTCTGTAAAAGGTGGCCAGGACAGAAGAAGAAAGAAGTGCACTCCTCATCCCATGCAGGAAATGCAAATCATCAAATGCAAATCATCAAATGTCATCATCCATTATTTGATGGTTCTTTGGCATCATTTTCACAGGCTTTCTCCACTTTTGACCCCAGAGGTCAGGGTGTGAAAGGCACGTCAAACATAGCTGTGAAATAACTAATTTGCCACAGTGGGATGACTCCTCCTGCCTTCTCCTCTCCTTCCTTGTGCCTTTTGACAGCATTTCCTCTGCCTGTCCCCTTCTGACCCAATTCAGGAACACTACGTGGGATTGTTTGTTCATCAATTAGGTAACATCAGCAGGATGGAGCAAGACATTGGGAACCATCGCCATCCTCAGCATCTTTCCAGTGAAAGAAAAACCTGGAGGGCAGGATTGAGGAAGAGAAGAAAATTTGCAGGCCTGATTCTGTTGGTCAAATTGGTCAAGCTGGGTTCCAAAAAAAAAAAAAGGAAGGAGGATGAGGAGGAGGAACAAGGGTTGTAGAGAGCTTAGCTCTTTGGAGATCGGACTGTTCTACTTGAATAAGATTTGTAAGAATCTGTTAAGCAAAGTCTGGCTGCCAATTCACAGCCCTCTAGTGCCTGAGTTTTGTCACATCTACTTTTCCCCCCTTCTTTTATATTTTCTCTCCTTCTTAAAGCTTTTATGTGACACCTCTTCCTCTCCCCTCCCTACGCTCAGCTCATAATATTCCACATGCTGAGTGTCAGCTGAGTCTAAACAAAGAGACCTTTCTCCTTTGGCAGAAATTCGTTAAAGTCTCCAAGCATCAGAATTTATGGCAGCTCTCTTTTGAAATGCTTGACATTTCCTCACAATTTCTTAGATATACTTGGTGGATAGAGTGCGTCATCTTTGTTTGAATTTATCGCACATAATAAGCCATTTTCTCCCCGTTTAATGTCATCCCCTCGGTAACCAGGAGGCCAGAGGCAACAATGCAAAAACAGCAAATTTGTCAATGGAATGTGTAAAGCTTAGTATAAATTTATCTTGTCTTAATCCCTTGGCCTCTTTTCATACCATGATTTTTTTTTTCATATGCATATGAGAAATTTCAGAGTATTAGTTTCTCACACATTTCACTGCTTACAGATGGAGCCGAAATGCAGACCTGAACTGTCAGCTTTTATCAGGACAACTTTTTTTTAAAAAGTTCCATATAGTAAGTAATAGTTTGCCTCTCCAATCTTTGATTTTGAAACTGAGATACATACATACATACACATATGCATATGGCCACACATACACAACCACACACACAAACACACTAATGCACACTGCATACACTTCTAAAGAACTCAAACCTGTCTTAAGAATCAAAGACCAAATCTTGGATTTATAACTCATAAATTTAAAACAACAGTGTTGTAAAGAAGTAAAAGAAACTTGGCTAATATCAAATACGATCCAGAGATTTTAGGTTAGAGCAGAATACATAAAACACACTTCTTCCTGATCACCCCATTTATTTTTAGAAATGAAATACCTTATTTGCCTTAGTGGTAATCAAAGAACATAGAATTATAGGCCTGAAAGGGACCTTGAAGGTCTTCTAGTCCAACCCCCTGCTCAAGGCAGGAGACATTATACAAGTGATGGCTAACCTTTTTCTCATTGCATGATGAAAGTGTGCTGGGCCCCATAATGCAATCTGCACATGACACACACCTCGTGTGTCCCCCCACATGCATTAATGACACCCCATGCTCCCCCACCCTCCTGCACATTTGTGACACCCCCACCCCATTTTACCTCAGGAACCGCCTTCTGCCACACGAATCCCAGTGACCAGTTAGGTCCCACAGAGTGGGTCTTCTCCGGGTCCCATCAACT
This sequence comes from Erythrolamprus reginae, assembly GCF_031021105.1. Lineage (NCBI taxonomy): Eukaryota > Metazoa > Chordata > Lepidosauria > Squamata > Dipsadidae > Erythrolamprus > Erythrolamprus reginae. The sequence goes on along the minus strand of NC_091952.1, from coordinate 186,566,848 downwards.
AAACAATGGCGCTTGGTGGGACCCAGGGGAAGAGCCTTCTCTGTGGCGGCCCCCACCCTCTGGAACCAACTCCCCCCAGAGATTAGAATTGCCCCCACCCTCCTTGCCTTTCGTAAGCTACTTAAAACCCACCTCTGCCGCCAGGCATGGGGGAATTAAGATTTCTTCTCCCCCTAGGCTTTACAATTGTATGCATGGTATGTTTTTTGGTTTTGTATATTAAGGGGTTTTTAATTCGCTTTTAGTATTGGATTATTATTGTATACTGTTTATGATAGCTGTTAGCTGCCCCGAGTTTTCGGAGAGGGGCAGCATATAAATAAATAAATAAGTAAGTAAGTAAGTAAGTAAGTAAGTAAGTAAGTAAGTAAGTAAGTAAGTAAGTAAGTAAGTAAACAAACAAACAAACAAACAAACAAACAAACAAATAAATAAATTTTGGGCCTAGTAGGCCTCCCTGCAGTCTCCTGGGACCATGAGGGAGGTGAAAAGTCAGCTGACTAGAAGGAGGCCGCTGCGTGAATTTCAGTGGAAGAGGTCGAGGGTGGCAGCAAGGAGAGGAACTGCTAGAGAGGCTCGGGAGCCAGCAGTCAGAGAACAAAACTCACAGTGAGTAGGACACCTTCGTCTCCAGTGAAAAGTCTCAGCAGAAAGGAGTACGCCATGCAGACATTCTCAGGAGGAACCTTTATTTATAACTTGCCAACAACAACTAGAACAGAACAACAGGCAATGCCTGGCAGCTATTTATATATGCTGCTACCAGGCGTGGTCAGCCCATTAACGTGGAGCATTTTCCCACCAGGAAGAAACCTTGGACATAACAGGAGGGTGCCACAGAGAGAGAGAGAGAGACAGTGGTGGGCTCCGATGGGTACGGTCAGGTATGCAGTACCAGTAGCAAATTTTGGTATTGGTGCCATGCAGTTGGATGTGCTACCTGTCCTGCTTTCAGAGTTTGGATCTTTTTCCAACTTAAATGTGTTCTCATTGAGCTTTCATCTACAAGGGAATATAATGCCTGCTTCTAGGTGCAATTTCTACTCTAAGTCTTTATTTTTTATTGATGTTTCAATTCCACCCAGAACCCGAACACTCTATTTTTATCAATTGTAATTCCAAAATGGACTTGATACATGGAAGTAGGCGGGGGGGGGGGGAGGGATACAAAACAAGCATGATCAGTAAGATAATATTATTTCAATTTTCAAAAGAGCAATAATGTTTAGAAAAATATTATGTTGAGAGAGCAAGAACCAATTATTCAAATGCATTATGAGTGCTCAACAGCCACCAATATGATCCTTGGCATATTAAAAACATTATTTTCATTCATGAAATGTCAATTTTTGATAATGTTCACCATTAAGACAAAAACAGTAAAAAGAATTTCACAAGAGAACCAAGATGTGAATATTAGCTAGTCAAATGTAAGCATTTTAATCTTCCAAAATTTTGGTTCATTCAAACTGTGATTTTATATTGTGGAACTGGACAATTTCTGTTTCCCCCTATGTAACACAGTACAAGACTAAAATGACATTCAGTCATGTTATGTTAAAATGATATTATATAGCCATAGATGCAGTAACTGTGGGTGGAATTACAAAGGCTTGGATAATTGTAACCACTAAGAACATTTGTAGCTGTATAATCAAAGTTAATAACATGGTTATTAGATGTAACATTGCAGGTTATTTGTTGTTGAATCCACATAGATGTAAAGAATTAATGTCATTTTCTACATGACGTATGAATGTTTCCTGTTTTGTTTTGCTATTTTTCTATTCCATAGACTGACTATTTCTCAGTCTGAGTCTGAATTCTGAGTCTGTCTTTATTGCGTTGCAGAACCAAACCAGACAGTTATAGAGGTGCAGATGACAGACTCAATAATTCCTTTGTAGAACTGTATCAGCAGCTCCTTAGGAAGTTTGGGTTTTCTGAGTTGGCGCAGAAAGAACATTCTTTGTTGTGCTTTTTGATGATGTTTTTGATGTTAGGTGACCATTTTAGATCTTGTGATATGGTAGAACCTAGAAATTTGAAGGTCTCTACTGTTGATACTGTGTTGTATAGTACTGTAAGAGGTGGAAGTATGGATGGGTTTCTCCTAAAGTCTACCACATTTCTACGGTTTTGAGTGTATTCCATTCCAGATTGTTCTGGTTGCACTACAAGGTTAGTTGTTCAGCCTCCCATCTGTATGCAGATTCATAATTGTCTCAAATGAGGCTGATCATCATTGTGTCATGTGCAAACTTCAGTAGTTTAACAGATAGATCATTAGAGATGCAGTCATTGGTATATAGAGAGAAGTGGAGAAAGCACATAGCCTTGGGGGAATGGGACACTCTGATAATAATACAGGTATCTGTTGTGATTCAGCATAGTTTCAGTTGCTGCTTTCTGTTTGTTAGGAAGCTTGTGATCCACTTATAAGTGTGTTCAGGTACCGCTAGCTAGTTTAGCTTAGTTAGAAGAGTATCTGGAGTGATGGTATTGAATGCTGAACTAAAATATACAAAGAGGACCCTTTGGAGATTTAATATGTTGTAGGATGTAGTGCAGAACCATATTAACAGCATCATCTATTAATCTGTTTGCTCAGTATGCAGATTGCAGGGGGTCTAACAATAGATCCCTGATGGTTTTCAAATGGGACAGCACTAGCCTTTCAAAGGTTTTCATAACTACAGATGTTAGAGCAACTGGTCTGTATTCGTTCAGTTCCTTGATGGTGGGCTTCTTCAACACTGGGATGCTAGTAGATGTTTGAAGCAAGAAGGAATATAGCACATCTGTAGCAATTTATTGGAAATTCAGGTGAAGATGGGGGCCAATTGGTCAGTGCAGAATTTTAAGCAAGAAGGAGTTATCTTGTCTGGGCCTTGAGCTTTTCTTGGCTTTTGCCTGTGAAATGTATTTATTTATTATTTATTTATTAGATTTGTATGCCGCCCCTCTCTGTAGACTCGGGGCGGCTAACAACAATAATGAAACAACATATAACAAATCTAATATTTAAAATAATTAAAAGACCCTTATTAAAAACTGAACATACACACAAACATACCATGCATAAATTGTATAGGCCTAGGGGGAAGGAATATCTCAATTCCCCCATGCCTGATGACAGAGGTGGGTTTTAAGGAGCTTACGAAAGGCAAGGAGGGTGGGGGCAATTCTGATCTCTGGGGGGAGCTGGTTCCAGAGGGCCGGGGCCGCCACAGAGAAGGCTCTTCCATTGGGTCCTGCCAAACGACATTGTTTAGTCAACGGGACCCGGAGAAGGCCAACTCTGTGTGATCTAGCTGGTCGAGGGGATTTGTGCGGCAGAAGGCAGTCCCAGAGATATTCTGGTCCAATGCCATGAAGGGCTTTATAAGTGATAAACCAACACTTTGAATTGTGACCGGAAACTGATCGGCAACCAATGCAGACTGCTGAGTGTTGGTGTAACATGAGCATATTTAGGGAAGCCCATGATTGCTCTTGCAGCTGCATTCTGCACGATCTGAAGTTTCCGAACACTTTTCAAAGGCAGCCCCATGTAGAGAGCGTTAAAGTAGTCGAGCCTCGATGTGATGAGGGCATGAGTGACTGTGAGTAGTGACTCCTGGTCCAAATAGGGCCGCAACTGGTGCACCAGGTGAACCTGGGCAAACGCCCCCCTCGCCACAGCTGAAAGATGTTTCTCTAATGTGAGCTGTGGATCGAGGAGGACGCCCAAGTTGTGGACCCTGTCTGAGGGGGTCAATGATTCCCCCCCCCCCAGGGTGATTTATGGACAGATGGAATTGTCCCTGGGAGGCAAAACCCACAGCCACTCCGTCTTATCAGGGTTGAGTTTGAGTCTGTTGACACCCATCCAGATCCCAACAGCCTCCAGGCACTGGCACATGACATCCACTGCTTCGTTGACTGAACATGGGGTGGAGATGTACAACTGGGTATCATCCGAGTACTTATGATACCTCATCCCATGCCCTTGGAATATCTTGCCCAGCGGTTTCATGTAGATGTTAAATAGCAGGGGGGAGAGGACCGACCCCTCAGGCACCCCACAATGGAGAAACCTAGAGGTCGACCTCTGACCCCCCACTAACACCAACTGCAACTGACTGGAGAGGTAGGAGGAAAACCACTGAAGAACAGTGCCTCCCACTCCCAACCCCTCCATCCGGCACAGAAGGATCCCATGGTCAATGGTATCAAAAGCCGCTGAGAGGTCGAGAAGCACCAGGACAGAGGATAAACCCCTGTCCCGGGCCCGCCAGAGATCATCCATCAATGCGACCAAAGGAGTTTCCGTGCTGTAGCCGGGCCTGAATCCTGACTGCTTTAGGGCCTAGATAATCGGCTTCTTCCAAGGATCGCTGGAGCGCCGCCACCTTCTCAACAACCTTCCCCATAAAGGGAAGGTTGGAAACTGGACGATAGTTGTTGAGAATGGCTAGGTCCAGGAAAGACTTCTTGAGGAGTGGGCGCACAAGTGTCTCCTTGTAGGGATTCCAGGAAATTTGATAGCCGCACGAAGGCCCGGCCAGTTTCCTGCCATTCCCTGTTTAATCCCGGCCATCTTGGGCTTTTCTAGGCTGCCAGAGGAGACTTTCGGTAACACTTAAGGAAGTTTTGGCAGTCCAAAGTGAACAAAGCATTTTCCTTTCTCTGGGTGCTTGGAGAAGGAATAAATCTCTGTCAGTGCCCAGAGGAAAAAAATGCTCCCTTCTCTCTGGGTAGCCCAGAGTGAACGGAGCATTTTCCTTTCTCGGGGCAATTGGAAAGGGAATAAACCACTATGTTAAGAATATAGGAGATAGTCCAGTTCATTAGTCCATCAGTCAAGTAGCACCTAAGTTCTAAAACAGGTTAGTTCTGGAGTTATTCAAGTTCAGTGGGAAATGTCTGAGTCCTGGGTTTACTAGTTCTATTTCCCAGGCTCTTTTGTGCTGACCGCTGCCACCGGCCGGCCCTCCCGATCTTTTCCTCTGTCTTCAGCTCTTCCATTTCTACGGAACCCCCCAATTTCCGCTGATCCCCCTGGTCGCCATCAAATACCTCTGTAGTTGTAGGGGGGAACTTCCAGTACACGAGCCCCTCCACAATGTCACACAATCTGCATACGGACTCCATGAGGCTTTAGCAGAGTCCTCCACTTCATTGGCGTTTTTCGCAGTCTCCGCCTTTCTCTCTTGGCCCTCTCCCTCACAGCAGCAGCCGGTCCGAGTAGGCCCTCCACCCGATAGACTTTCTGATGCCGAGCACTCCCACCATATAGCTCTCGGCGTCTTAGGTCTCTTCGGGGGCCAGGACTGTCGTGGTAGTGGTGTTAGTTTATTTCCTCTCTCGCCTCTCCCTCACCCCTCTCAGTCTCTTTATTTCTCAGATTCCGCGCAGCGTGATATTTCATTAGACAGTGTCCTGGATCTGTTGGGGGGGGGGCAGGGCTGCTGTGGTGCCGATTCCTCCGATTCCTCTCTCACCCCTCTCTCTCGCTCTCTCACCTCTCGGGGTCGGGTTTCAGTCGGATTCTTAGTCCCGTGGTCTCTCCTTGTACTATGACTCTCACATGGACTCACAACACTCCTAAGCCAAATAGGAAGAGCTTGCCGCCATCTTGATGAAATAGGTCTTGCACTTCCTTTTCTGTGATCACTAGGGGTTGTGAACCCAATGATATGGAGTCAGTTGTCAATCTTGTATTAGATAATACATATAAGTACATACATAATTGGAATACATAAATGAATGAAAATAAAATGGAATGTTAGAACAAGGACAGTAGAGACGGTGCACTTACGCATGCTACTTATAGGTTAGCCATCATAGCTGGTGATAAATTGTTAGAACAGGGTACAAATGAATATAGCAAGCATATGAGTAGTTAGGTTCTTTTTCAGTTTTAAAGGAAAACTCACCTAAATCCTATTATGCTGATCAGGTCAGGAGGTATCCAGAGCATATGAAGCCCGAAGCCATCTCTGCTTTTTACAGAATCGTAATTGCCGTGTCAGCCTAAGTGATCCTTTAGCCCACTGTAACATTATACTCAAAATACATGATAGTTAAGGAACAGAATTAACCAGAAAAAAACATATCAAAAGTTTATTACCCTATTTTGCTGAACTATTAGAAGAAAGCAACCTGAAAGTTTAATGTGTTCTATAAGCACCTTAGCTTAAATTGGTTCTGTTTGACAGTTTTCTTCATTTTAAATTATATTCTCTCGGAAATATAGAAATAAAATTAAAATGAAATTTCAAGGAATAATACTCTGCAAACCCTTTGGAAATTATTTGGATCTTGTGGGAAACATACAACATGCTTTTCTAATTCATTAAATGATGGAAACCCATCCAAGATTTTGATGATCCTGAAAAAGCTCTGCCCCTTTAAAAGTTGCCTTAGGTTTAATGAGCAAATTTCCTAACGCAGCAACGTCTTTTTTTTTCCAGGTTTACAAGGAAGCCCAGAAATGATCAAGATATTTTTTTTTCCTGATTGCAGAAAGTTTCCATATATGTGATTACATGAGATCCATTTTTCTTCCAAGGCTTTTTTGAAACATTTCCGGTCATAATATGTACATTTGTCCCACCACAATATAAATGAAAATATTTTTTAAAAAATTCAGAAATGTGCATTTTTGTTTGCCAAGTATTTTCCCTGCATGCTGAAAACTGTAGTATAACTCCTTAGACTATCCTGAGTTTTAAAATGACACAAATTATATTTAAAAAGTATTTTTTGGGACATTTTACCTAGTCAAAATGCTTTGACTTCCTCATCTGATTTTATTTTTTATTTATTTATTCATTTGTCCAATACACAAATACACAGGAAGAAAAAGAGACATGTGGTAATATATATAAGGTTAAAAGTGAACTTAGAGGAGAGGATATATGAAAGGAAGAGAATATATATGATAGGTGAAAGAAAGGAAAGACAATTGGACAGGGGACAAAAGGCACACCAGTGCACTTATGTATGCCCCTTTTATGTTCATTTTGAATGTACTTGCACACAGACACTTACATAAAGTTGTAGAAGATGTTCTATAATTGCCTACACTTTGATAACTTTGTTCCATATTCTAGTTCAGATTTGGAGCTGTGAGTGCTGTCTTGACAATATCTTTAAGTGTTAAGTAGTTCTTAGAGGAAAGGGGGCAGAGGTAGGTTCCTCCTGAATCGGCTCACTCGAAGGTGATGTCATGGTGATATCATGAAACCAGTTCAGTTGGTGCCAGTCCATAGGTGCCACCATCTTTTTTTATATTTTAAAAACTCTTATTTTTCTTTTCATTTTTTCCCCTAGTTTTTTCCCCCCCTGCACATACGCAGAAGTCGAGTTTCCGGCACTGCCCATGCGTCACCATCTTGTTTTTAGCCTTTTGAGGGGGTTGAATTTTTTTGCCACTGCGCATGCATCCACACGAAGCATATGTGTGCCCATGAAGTGTGGCCATGTGGTACGGGAGAAAGTGAACCGGCAGTGATGTAAGTTAGAACCCACTCCTGATATGGGGCCTATGATCTAAAAAGTATTTAGAAAGAACAGTGATGAACATTTGTGTCAATATATTCATAATATCATTCCTATCACCCATTTCCTCCCATGTTGAATGTATGACTGTAACTTGTTGCGTATATCCTAAGATTTTTATTAATATTGCTTCTTCATTGCTTATTTGACCCCTATGACAATCATTAAGTGTTGTACCACATGATTCTTGACAAATGTATATTTTATTTTATGTACGTTGAGAGCATATGCACCAAGACAAATTCCTTGTGTGTCCAATCACACTTGGCCAATAAAATTCTATTCTATTCTATTCTATTCTATTCTATTCTATATGAATACAGATGAAAGGAAATGTACAGAATCACAGAACTGTACTCTGGCTTTTATATTTTTCACAAATGAAATTATTATTATTATTATTATTATTATTATTATTATTATTATTATTATTATTATTAATTAGATTTGTATGCCACCCCTCGAAGCGGCTCACAATATAATAGTCTTCCTTTTGTGATATTTGTGTGTGTGTGTGTGTGTGTGTATGAAACTTTAGGTGACCCTCAGTTTCAGGCCTAATCGAAAGTGGAATTTTTCTTAAGCAAGTTACTGAAGGATGTGCAGTTCTAAGCTCATTGGCTCATCATGTACTCAAGCAAGGCCTTAAATCCGTGCCAGTTACATTAGAATTGATTTTCCAGTAAAGACAAGGGTTGTGGTATTCCACACACATAGAAGAGAGATGGGAGAGATTGTCTACATAAAGTGGGAATGTGCTGCCTCTGCAAGACAATGTATTTACCTGCTAACGTGCTTCTTGCAGCTGCTAGAGAGAAAATAACCACCTAATTCAGGTTTAGCAGCTAAATCGCCTTAAGTATTTCACTTGTGATCAATCCGTTCAAATTTCTTTTCCCAAACACGGATTGCCTTTACAAAAAAAAAAATTCCAGAGAAGAAAAAGAATAAGAAAGCAGGATTCTTCTCAATATGTTTTTAAAGTGAGAAGAAAGATAGGATACACACTATTTTTTAAAAAATGATGGGAAATTTTGTAATTGATAGTACAGTAGTACCTCTACCTAAGAACACCTCTACTTCAGAACTTTTCTAGATAAGAACTGGGTGTTCAAGATTTTTTTACCTCTTCTCAAGAACCATTTTCTACTTAAGAACCCGAGCCCAGAAAAATTTCCCAGGAAATTTGAGAGCGGCACGAAGGCCCAGCCAGTTTCCTGCCATTCCCCCTTTAATCCCGGCCATCTTGGGCTTTTCTAGGCTGCCAGAGGAGACTTTCAGTGGCACCTAAGGAGGTTTTGGCAGTCCAAAGTGAACAAAGCATTTTCCTTTCTCTGGGTGCTTGGAGAGGGAATAAACCTCTGTCAGTGCCCAGAGGAAAAAAAATGCTCCCTTCTCTCTGGGCAGCCCAGAGTGAATGGAGCATTTTCCTTTCTCTGGGCACTTGGAGAGGGAATAAACCACTTTGCTGTGATGACTCCCTCACGCTGCCTCCCACACACCTGGTGTGAGGTTGCCTCCAGGAGCATCTGTGCGTGGAAAAGCAATAGGAGGGGCTTTGCCCTGGCCAAATCAACTCAGCTTCAGCCAAACCAAGGAGTCACCACAGTGAAGGAAAGGCACTGGCTACAAAGCGAGAGAGTGAGAGAAGAGGGGAGCCCTTCAGCATGGGAAGGAAGAGGAAGCAGGTAGCAGCAGCTGCTGCTGCCTTTTGGTCAAAGGAGCAGGAGGTTCCCCCCTCTCACCCACCTGGGTTTCTCTCTCTGGTGCAATGTATGGGAGGCAGCCTTGTGCCGGGTGTATGGGAGGTGCGTGCTCCTCCTCGCTGCCTCAGAGTCCCTCTTTTTTTTCAGCCGTAAAGTTTTGGATTTCTTTTTATTCCTCTCACCTCACCTTCTTCCTTTGGCAGCGACTGTCCTCCTCCTCTTCTTCTTCCTCCTCCACCCACCCAAATTCCGAGGTTTTATTTTTTTCCTAATGAGTTTGCATGCCTTATTTGCATGCTCCGAGTCTCCGGAGAGGGGCGGCATACAAATCTAATCAATTATTTATTATTATTATTATTATTATTATTATTATTATTATTATTATTATTATTATTATTATTATTGATTTTTGATTATTTTTGATTCCTATGGGAAAAATTGATTCTACTTACAAACATTTCTACTTAAGAACCTGGTCACGGAACAAATTAAGTTCTTAAGGTACCACTGTATATGATTTCTCTAAACCTGGACTGTTAAGCTCATGGCCACACCCACACCCACTTTAATGAAATGGGGAAAAGTCACAATACTTCACATGACGATGATGTGATGACACAAGTTTGACAGCCTTGCTTTAAAGTATACTCATAGCTTCTCCCCAAAAGTATATATTATTACACGATTCTCCCTGGTGGTACATTGCTTAAAACTTTCCTTTGGGGAGGCTTTATAAATTGAATGTCTCAATAGTGTATTAGTCCATATGTTTCTCTCTCTCTTATAGAAGTCAAGAATGAGAAGCAGTAGGCATGCAATGCCTATCAATCTTGGGAATAGGTTAAGTACAACTAATGTGAAAGACATTAAAAATACATATGCAGTAATTTTTCCACTAAACCTCTCAAGCAACAGGTAGCCATCTCTCTGGTGACTTTTTTCCCAAGAACTAATAATTCAATAATTAAAAGAAAATGTGAAAAGTAATCAGGGTTCTGTATTAAACTAATGCTATGATTTGATTATTAACTTTATGTCAGTCCCTTTTCTCTCAGAAATGTACCAAAATGTTGGCCTACAACTCTGCAATTAGTTACACTGGCTAAACTACTGCAACAAGTTCTTTAAAATATTCCATATTAGGCAAGGAGTGGTTTCAATTCAGGGACAATGATATGAATACTGGTCATCTTTTCTAAAGGTTTACCTTAAGGAAGGCATTGAGAAAAGATAGTACTTGCTTGATAAAGAATCCTTAACTACAGGTAGCCCTCAAATTCATTTAATGACTGTTCAAAGATACAACAGCACTGAGAAAAGTGGCTTATGACCATTTTTCACACTTTCAACCGTTGCTGCATCCTCAAGGTCAAGTGATCAAAATTCAGATGCTTGGCAACTGATCTATATTTATGATAGTTGAAGTGTCCCAGGATCATGTGGTCCTCTTTGGCGATCTTCTAGGAAGCAAAGTCAATAGAGAAGCCGGATTCACTTAACAGCTGTATTACTAACTTAACAATTGCAGTGATTCACTTAACAATTGTAAAATGAGGCAAAATTCACCTAACAACTGTCTCCTTTAGCAACAAAAATTTCAGATTCAATTGGGGGTTGTCAATCAAGGACTACATACATGTAATTAAACATGATTTTCTTAAGACATGACATAGATGGTCTCGGTGGAAGCAATAAATCATATAGCAAATAGACATACTGGATATATCTACAAGGTTGAATTGTTTTATGACAGTGGCAAACATCGGTAACTTGGATGTAGGCTATGGGTGGAAATTCATTATCAGAGCTTATGGATTAGTTTCTGAATGTTTCATTTTCAGGCTAGGTAACATCTTCAGCAGAATTGAGGAAATGTCAGTGTTCTACTGCTTATAAGAGCTATGTGTGGCAAAGAGGTCTTGTGATAATAATAATAGTAATAGTAATAGTAATAATAATAATAATAATAATAATAATATCATTATTATTAAATATTATTAAATACTATTAAATATTATTAAATTGTTGTTATTATTATTATTATTATGATTATTATGATTATGATTATTATCATCATTATTATTATTGTTGTTGTTGTTGTTGTTGTTGTTGTTATTATTATTATTTAGATTTGTATGTCTCCTTTAGCAACAAAAAATTCAGATTCAATTGGGCATTGTCAATCAAGAACTACATACATGTAATTAAACATGATTTTCCTAAGACATGACATAGATGGTCTCGGTGGAAGCAATAAATCATATAGCAAATAGATATACTGGATATATCTACAAGGTTGAATTGTTTTATGATAGTGGCAAACATCGGTAACTTGGATGTAGGCTAAGGGTGGAAATTCATTATCTGAGCTTGTGGATTAGTTTCTGAATGTTTCATTATCAGGCTAGGTAACATCTTCAGCCGAATTGAGGAAATGTCAGTGTTCTACTGCTTATAAGAGCTATGTGTGGCAAACAGGTCTTGTGATAATAATAATAATAATAATAATAATAATAATAATAATAATAATAATATCATTATTATCAAATATTATTAAATATATTATTATTATTATTATTATTATTATTATTATTATTATTATTATTATTATTATTATTTAGATTTGTATGCCGCCCATCTCTGTAGACTCTGTAGATGGACATGGGGTTATGTAAGAAAAATTCCCCAGACCAAGAGAATAAAAGCTAAAAAACTTTATTAACCACATGATATATATATATATATCATAGAAACATATATCAAACATAACATAAAGATGTTAAAGATGCCAGCATGATCAGACAGTATCATACAGGGACCAAGAGAAGTCACGGGAAGAATACCCGTGAACCTCAGAAGGTAAAGTACCTAACTACAAGAATCATCTTATATAGAATTTTCTATGTCTCGTTTACACCCACTTCCTCCTGTCCATATATGGCGTTGTCTTGCATCCAATTTCATCATAGTTCCTTGGAACTCTCTAGATTAATCCATCAAGTTGTTGTTCTGCCTTTATGAATGTTTCTTGGCCTAAAAAAAATAGGATTTCTTCATCTCTGATACAGGATGTAAACATGTTTTTGTAACTTTTTGCTTTTCTGGCAAGGTCCGCTGTCCAAAAGGTCGGAGGTTTAGTACTCTAATAAGAGTATTTTGTATCTATCTAGGCCTTAGATGCCTAGATTCTATAGATAATTCTCACAGGTTATGTCTGGTGAGGGTCTTGGGATGGGTCAGGTGTGGGCAGCAGTGAAATCTACTTACCTTGTACACCAGTTCGAAAGTGCATGCTTTTTCACTCTCTGCACATGCACAGAAAGCTTTATGCATGCACGGAGTTAAAAACAATAAAATGGTGATGTCCAGATGGGTGGATGCAGCTTTGTGATATCGGTTTTCCAAACCATCACCGGCTGATGCTACTGGCATACCCATACACCCCGGGTGTGTGTCATGTCAGTTAATGGGCTTGTGATGGGTCTGAATCATTCATCACAGGACCTATCACAAGACCCACACCTGATGTAACCGACACTTGACCCATCAAAAGAACCACCACAATACCTATCACTAGACTCTCACCTGAAGTTAACCCACCCCCATCCCAAGACCTTCTGACGCTGACCACACATGGCCCTTATAAGCAGAAGAATGCCAAAACTGGTATTCAACAACACTTTTATCTAGCCTGGTAATGAAATATTCAGAAACCAAGCCACAATTTCGTAGAATGAACCTCTACCCTGAGTTAGAATCATAGAGTTGGAAGGGACCTCCAGTGTCATCAGGTCCAACCCCCTGCTCAATGCAGGATTCACTAAACCATCCCAGAAAGATGACTGTCTAGTCTCTGTTTGAAAACTTTCAGTGAAGGCAAGCTCACCACTTCCTGTGGCAAGCTGTTCCACCAATTTAACCCCCGTACCACTACAAACTTTTTTCTGACATCTAATCTAAATCTGCTCCCTTGCAGTTTCATTCCATTGTTTCTAGTCCTTCCATGTGCTAATGAGAACAATGCTGATCCCTCTGCTCTGTGACAGCCGTTCAGATATTTGTAGACAGTTATCAAGTCTCCTCTCAGTTCTCCTTTGCAGACTAAACATCCCTAGATCCTTTAACCGTTCCTCATAGGACATGGTTTCCAGACCACTCACCATCCTTGTAACTCTCCTTTGAACTTGCTCTAGTTTATCAATGTCCTTTTTAAATTGGGCCCCCCAGAACTGAACACAGTAGTCCACGTGTGATCGTACCAAAGTACCGTAGAGAGGAATAATTACTTCACGTGAGCGAGATTCTATGCTCCTCTTGATGCATCCCAGGATTGTGTTTGCCTTTTTAAGTTCAGGGCTCATTTCAAAGGAATAACAAATAGCAATGTTGGAGTGCAAAGAGAAGCTGAGAGCTCTCCAAGTTAATTCATTGGCAATTCTGGAGTAGGCAAGATTACTGCCATTTCCCAGTGCAGTCTAATATAGCAGGTATCTATGACCAACTTGATCTGCATATAGATTAAGCCAGGGGTCCCCAAACTTTTTACACAGGGGGCCAATTCACTGTCCCTCGGACTGTTGGAGGGCCGGACTAAAAAAAACAAACTATGAACAAATCCCTATGCACACTGCACATATCTTGTTTTAAAGTAAAAAACAAAATGGGAATGTAGAGGGGGGAGAAGATCTGAAATTCACATATGTTTATGTTTTGTTTTTAATTTTCTTTTGCTAACATCTGATTGGCTATACAAGGTTTTCTTGGCTTATGAAAAATGTATAAAGAAAGAAGGAAGCACTTTGGCATAATGGCTAATAAGTTAAAAATATAATTGGTATTGCACTTTTTGAAGGAACATTAAGGAGGGAATTTAATTAAAAGAAAATGAATGTAACTGGATGACAAAATTAGAAAAAAAATATTTTGCAACTTTTTTGATGATTGATATTAGTTACTAACAAAATACCGCATTTTATTCATGGAAAATTAGATGGTACACAGTGTTGTTTGAATGTATGTTGAGAGAAAATTTTAAAAAAATTACCCCCCAAAAAACAGTCCTTCCTTCCTCTGTCCCTCTATTTATTTCATTCTTCCTTCCTTCCTTCCTTCCTTCCTTGTTCCCTCCATTTCTCCTTCCTTCCTTCTTTCCTTCCTTCATTCCTCTCCAATTCTCCTTCCCTCCCTCTCTTTCCCTTTTCTTTCTTTCTCTCTTTCTTTTCCCTGTGCTCTTGTCACTCACTGGCGGGCCGGATAAATGGTCTCAGTGGGCCTCTTGTGGCCCGCGGGCCGTAGTTTGGGGACCGCTGGATTAAGCAGACCAACTCAAGGCAATTTCCATATGAGAAGCCAAATGCAGGAGCCCCTCTCTTAGCAGCAATGGTCTTTTTCATTGCACACCAAAAAAATTTCTAAGGAAAATGCAACCAGCTGAACTTTGATGATCTCCATCCACTTGGGCCTGAAATCACAGTGATTCTTTCCCTCCCCCCCCCCAATATTTTTTTTAACTATATGTCATAAAATGGCATGGCTTAAATGCCTTTGAAGGACGGCTTGTACCTTATGTCAATGTCCCCCTCCTAAAACACTTTCCCCCAGAGTCAGCATCTGGTGTGTGAACCTTTTTTTCAGCCTTGACACACAAGATATATCAGAGACAGTTTGATGTATATGCAATAAAAAGGAGTAGCAACATGCTTGGAAAACAGCTAAATTTACTGTTGTGAAAATGATGGCATTTTGATCCCGTCCAAGCCTCTGGCCCCATCCCCTTTCATCCCAGAGTGCAGAGAGGGGGAAATGACTGTATAAAGTTTATTGAGCCTTCAGGAAGTAGAAGTGACTGATGGTAGGCTCAACTCACTTTGGCTAAATCTGTAAAGGTGGATTGACCGGTAAACTGCACTCCTTCAAAATATTTTTTATGACAGCTGCAGAATGGTGAAATCCAATTTTTTTTTTACTATCGGTTCTGTGGGTATGGCTTGGTGGGCGTTGCTTAGTGTGGCTTAGTGGGTGTGGCTTGGTGGGCGTGGCAGGAAAGGCTATTGCAAAATTTCCATTCCCACCCCACTCTGGGGCCAGCCAGAAGTGGTATTTGCATGTTTGCCAAACTACTCAAAATTTCTGGTACCGGTTCTCTAGAACCTGCTGGATTTCACCTTTGAAGCTACACCCCAACATAGAGATGAATGCAATCTGAATTGGTGAGATCCATTTTTTTTAACCTTCCCAAAAGGACATTGAATACAGAACCAGGTTTAACACAAAGCACTACAGGTAGGTCTTTAACTTGTGACGACAATTGAGCCCCAGATTTTTAAGTGAGGTAGATGCCAAGTGAAATTTGCCTCATTTTATGATTTTTCTTGCCACCCATTCTTAAGTGAATCACTGCAATTGTTAACTTAGCAACACAGTTGTTATGTGAATTTGGCTTCCCCCTTTTTTTATTAAAGAAAACATTTATTTTAGTGTATGTGTAGGATGCTGATGTATGTTTCTGAATGTTTGACTTTTAAATGTTTAGCTTTTTAGAATATTTTAAAACAATTATTTCTGTTAATTGGATTTAGAAGTGTTTTATATATTGTATTCTTATTGATATGTTGTGAGCTGTCCTGAGTCCACGGAGAGGGGCGGCATATAAATCCAATGAATGAATGAATGAATGAATGAACGAACGAACGAATGAACGAACGAACGAACAAACAAACAAACAAACAAACAAACAAACAAACAAACAAACAAACAAACAAACAAGTAAGTAAGTAAGTAAGTAAGTAAGTAAGTAAGTAAGTAAGTAAGTAAGTAAGTATGGCACATGTTCGCCAGGGGTCACCAAAGTGGTTGGCTACCTCTGTAAAAGGATTTTTTTCGGGCAGTATTATCTTACCCGCGGGATCCCTGAATGCCAATAGGCAATCAGGGGAGGCTCCTTTCCTGTTCCTACGCTATTTGTTCACTGATGGGAATTGAGCCATCGAGCTGCCGACCTCAGCAGAATGCCAGCTCAGCATCTTACCACGTGAGCCCCCACGGCCCTGGCCTCCCCTTTGACTTTGCTTGCCAGAAATTCACATGACCCCAGGATACTGCAACCATCATAACTATGAGTCAGGTGCCAAGCAGGGGTGAGTTCTTACTGCTGTGGTCCAGAGCGCCACCACTGCTAGGAACCCACTGATGCCACAATTTTCAGCTATTTTTTTTGGCATCCCCATATCAAAAGAAGCCCTTCCGCCTGCCCTCGTCTTAATACCTACCTTTCTTCTTTGTCCGAAGCACAGTTGAGAAGCTCCTTCTCAGGAGATGCAGGAAAAAAATTGCCGAAAATTGTATCATCAGTAGGTTCCTACCAGTGTGGTGCCCAGGACTGCATCAGTAGAAACTGCCCAGTTATGCCAAGCTTTTGGATTTTGATAACAGGATATTGTGTAATATTGACATGATGGACATCTTATCATTATGGCTTGAACTAAATGTTTATGAATTAGACAGATTCCCTGATATTAATTTCTCATTTACTTCAGCCCAAAAATGGAGGAGGCAAAATTGAGAATCAAAACATACAAAAATTAGGGCTCATTTGGAATACAGTGGTACCTCGGTTAACAATCACAATCCGTTCCGGAAGGTTGGTTGTTAACCGAAATGGTTGTTAACCGAACCAAGTTTTCCCATAGAAAATAATGGAAATCGATTTAATTGGTTCCCAGCCCCTGTTGACTCACTAAAATGAAAGTTACATGCTATATAGGTAATTTTTTTAACTTTTTTTTTTAGAACAGTTGTAAGACATTATAAATGTATTATGTATTTTAAAAGAAAGTGAAGCATATATTTTCCAAATCGCATGCCTTTTTCTATACATCAAATCCATTTTCTTTAAAAAAAAAAAATTAAAAT
This sequence comes from Erythrolamprus reginae, assembly GCF_031021105.1. Lineage (NCBI taxonomy): Eukaryota > Metazoa > Chordata > Lepidosauria > Squamata > Dipsadidae > Erythrolamprus > Erythrolamprus reginae. The sequence continues at coordinate 186,549,683 of NC_091952.1, read as the reverse complement.
TTCTTTGATTTATTTTCCACCACCACCACCACCATTCCCATTTTTAAAGATATCATTAAAAGAATCCTGCAAGTAAACAGGCATAGACAAACTATATATGGAGCACGAGATATATATATAGTTGTTGTTTTTAAGATTGCAAATTCTATCAGTGCCCCTAACAAAGACATATCTGTCTGCTTCAATTATTCCTTACTGAATATGAATGAGAAGCCTTTTAATGAGGTACGGTAATTAGCTCTAGCTGCCCCCCATTCCCACCCCCTGTCAGCGGCTTCTGAGGCAAAGAGGCACTGAATCAGATGATTGACAAACCAGACAGTGGACATGTACTGTAGCTGAGGAAAAACAAAGAATGGAGAGGCCACACAGCCTAGGATGCTTATTGCATTTCAGATGGATTGAAGAGCGCTGGCCTTCCAGGGTCTAAAATCTCCCTCTAGTTCATTGTCTGTAATCTCCCACAAACTATTTCCAAAACCCTAATAACGCTGCAGAAGATTTTGCTTCCAAGTTTAGTGACTGACTTAGGGATGGCTCTTAAAACATTAATACCAGGGGTGGGTTCCTCCCAGTTGGAATCAGATCACCCAAACTGATGTGAAGATGGCATCATGGATCCAGTTCTGTCTATGGTGGTCGGTGTGCACTACCATCTTTTGGGGGGGAAATTTTGGCGATATTTTTCATTGTTTGGATGGCTTCCCCTTATCCTCGGCTTTAAGAAAAGCCCTCCGGTCTGCTCCTGGGTTAATACTTACCTTTATTTCTTTGCCCAAAGCACAGCTGAGCAGGTCCTCAGCTGGGTTTTGGGTTGAAACCACCTTCTGAGCATGCGCAGAAATGAACTTGCATGAGAGGGCATGCGTGAAATGTCGCAATGAGAACTGGTGGCAAAGGTAAGCCAACCCAGGGATGGGCTATGGGCCGGAATGGTGGGAATGCCATTCTGGTGGTGGCAATGGAGCATGTAGCTTCATTCCATTGCTGTGGAGTGTGCATGCACTGTGCATATGCAACTCAAACAATTCCAGTAAAAATTACCAATTTTTTTGCTTCTGCGCCAGCAATTTTTGCTGCCGGAAGGATGTCCACATGAGAGATTTCGGCTGCTGCACAATTGTAACAGCCAAATCTCGCTGCGGCGCCTAAGTGGCAGCTGGGGCCAGCAGCAAAAGTGGCTTGCCTGAGCTCTGGCCACGTGGCCTGCTCTTTGCTCTCCCGCACTGCAGGAGAGAGATGCCTGCAGCATGGGAGAGCACAGAGAGGCTGCGTGGCCAGAGCTCAGAGCCACCTGGCCTGCTCCCTGTGCCGTGGCCCATCTTCTAAGTGCCTCTGCAGGAGGTCATGCACCGGAGCAAGGTAAGGGCTGAGCGGGGTGGTAGAGCAGGTGGTGGGATTACAGTTCTCAGTCTTCCTGAACATTGACTCTAAAAAGTTGGTGTGTATTTACTATGTTGTCAGCATACAGGTAGTCCTCAACTTATGAACAGTTTGTTTAGCCAGTGTTCAAAGTTACAACGGCACTGAAAAAGATGACTTGTGACCATTTTTCCGAGTCTACGGAGAGGGGCGGCATACAAATCTAATAAATAATAATATTTTTTTTTCATAATTATGACTTTTGCAACAACCCCATGATCATGTGATCAAAATTTAGATGCTTGGCAACTAATTCATATTTATGACCATTGCTTTGTCCCAAGGTCTTGTGATCATGTTTGGCAAATTGATTTTTCATAAAGTCAATGAGGAAGCCAGGTTTCCTTGACAGCTGTGTTACTAATTTATCAATTGCAGTGATTCTTTTAACGGTGACGAGAAAGGTCGTAAAATGGGGCAAAACTCTCTTAATAAATGTCTCACTTATCACCAGAAATTTTAGGCTCAATTGTGATTGTAAGTTGAGGACTACCTGTATTATTGGAACATATAAGCCTTGGTGGTGCAGTGGTTAGAATGGAGTACTGCTGGCTAATTTTGTTGACTGACGGCTGCTGGCAGTTTTGCAGTTCGAGTCTCACCAGCTGAAGATTAACTCAGCCTTCCATCCTTCCGAGGTTGGTAAAATGAGGACCCAAATTGTTGGGGACAATATGCTGACTCCATAAACCCTTTAGAGGGGGCTGTAATGCACTATGAAGTGGTATACAAGTCTAAGTCTTATTGCCATTGATATATGCAGAATTAGCTTGATTCAGGATTCTGGGAAACCTGAAATGTTGGTTCTCTGCAGTTAGCATTCCCTGCAATTTAGATGTTGGCCAGTCGTCAGGACTAGTAGACATGGATGTGTGGCCATCCTCCATAAGTCTGCCTAACCTAGGAGCATCAACATACCTTGGATGTAGTTATCTTCTTAGAGAATGCTGTTTGTGAATGGTTATTTTTGTTACAATGTCCTCCTGGATTTACCGACGTGCAATTGGAGCTGATAATCCACAACTGAATATCTGTCTATTGAAAAGGAGTGTTGAAGCTCCAGAGAGATAAAATGAAGTCTGCGGCTCTGGTATGTTTCACATACCAAGTCATCACTTGATATTCATGGATCTATTCTATAGTTACCAATAGGTGGTTTGTAAGGACAATGACAATCCCATGCCTGTTGCTATGAACGAACAAGGATTGCAAACATTTGTGGTTTCCATGTCAAAAGTGTGTGTGTGTGTGTGTGTGTGTGTGTGTCATTGCTAGAATGCATTATTATTATTATTATTATTATTATTAATTTATTTATTTAGATTTGTATGCCGCCCTTCTCCGCATGGACCCACACCCCTCCACATACATGCGCGCTTACCCGCACTGTCCCCATGCATGCACATAGGCCTCACTATAACCTGAGACAGTGAAAAAATGGCTAAATGATCAAACCGGAAGTTCAGAAAATTGACTTCCGGTTTGCCCATTGTGCATCCTTTTGTACTCCGGAGGCTTTATGGAAGCTTCCTGAAGCCTTCGAAGGGTGAAATGGCCTTCCCCAAGGCCAAAAATCAGTTGGCCAGTGAGCGCATGCACACTGGAGCTGACATAGGGCAACGCCTCATGTGCCTTCCAATATGGCTCTATTTGCTACCTGTGGCATGTGTGCCATAGGTTCGCTATCACAGATCTAGGGTTATGATAGCTGGACTGCAAAAATCCAGGCAACCACTAGATGGCAGCTGAGAAATGGTGACCAGATCTGAGAATCCTATAGTAACAAATTCTAGTTATGTGCAAAAACTTTGGAGGCAGGATATGCCAGTTTTAGGCTGGGTATAGATTAAGAATACCTGCAGCAACAATCTGTTTGGCAATTTGTGCCTTTAGTTTGATGGTCCTAAAACATTGGCAGGTAGAGTTGCCAATCATTCAGTGTTATGAATGTTATCGCTATTTACTAAGAACCTATTCTCTCTTTAGGTAGTCTGCTGTTCTTGAACTTTATTTCCTGCCTCCTCTCAATGGCTAAAATTATTTTTATTGGAAGGAGGAAGGAAAATCTGCCTCTTCCACTTGTAGTTCTCAGATCACTGTATTTCATCAAACTATGGAAAACATTAGATTCCCCATCTCTGCCTAACTTCACTTTATTCTGCACAATTGCCAAATTACTATTTAATATGTTGTTAGGCAAAGAAGTAGTCATGGCTCCTGACTCCTGCTTGAATTGTAGACTTTTCCCCCATTACCTCCAGGAGCAGCTAAACTCTGTGGAAGATCAGAACTATGGAGGCTTCTGCCCCAAAGAATTCCTACCATAGGATCATTTGGCGGAGACGTTTTGAGTGCGTAAAACAAACTTCATGGTCTGGATAAGGATTAGAATGGGTGCCACCTCTTTCATAAGGCAATTTTGGAAGTCAAATCCAGTGACGGGTGGCTACCGGTTCAGACTGGTTCAACCGAACCATTAGCATTAACTCCAAGCTGAGATAAAACTCTGTATCCGCGCAAGTGGACTCGTTCACTCAACTGGCCTTTATATCTGCTTCCAAAGCCCAACTGATCACAGGTGGCAGATAGAATTGTCGCTCCACAGCTGGTTTCCTTGCCCTTTGCCTAGTTTGCAACACGGAAGTTCTATTTCCTCTGAACTGCATGCTCATGCAATGAAGCACACAGTCAGTGAACCAGTTCTAAAGCCAGTAGCAACAAGAGAAGGGGAAGAGCCTTCTCTTTGGCAGCTCCCGCCCTTTGGAGTGAAATCCCTCTGGAGATACATACCACCCCCTCTCTCCTGGCCTTTTGCAAAGTCTTGAAGATTTATCTTTTCCAGTGCCCATGGGGGGGGGGGGGCGTGCATGTTGAAACCTAACTCTGGATGATGTTATGAGTGGCTAGACCCAGTTGAGATGAATGTGGATGATTGTGTTGGGATAAACGGAGTTTTGGGATGTTTTTTAGTTTTCAGTATTTTCATATTAGATTTCTACAACTTTTACTGTTGTTATTATGTTGTGCACCACCCTGAATCGGTTGTGAAGGCTGGCATAGAAATCTAAATAAATAAATACATACATACATAAACAAATAAAGAAAGAAAGAAACAAACAAACAAATAACTATTTCTAGAGTGTATCAATAAACGATGTTCTCTTCCTGACTCTCCCGGTCCAGTAGGAAGTCCAATTCAGCCTATCTTTTCCTGTCCCAGCTCAAAAGCATGCTTTCCCAACTCAAGCAGTGCTGTCCAATTCACTTAGAAAAAAAAAAACCCTGCTCTTGCCTGTAACTTTCCAGATAAGTTTACTTTCAGAACAAAGGCAGCATTAATTGCTCCAATTTTGGAATCCCTTCCCACCAACAAGCAAAAGCCCTTTTCTTTCTCAAGGCATCTTAAGTCCTGATTCCGGTCTTTTCTCTGCTGCTTGTATTTATGAGCGGCTTTTGTATTCTGCTGTGGCTTTTTTAGTTTTACTTTTTGTTCCTGTATTATTACAATAAGTTGCACTATGAAAATAGCTGAAATGAATAAATTAATTGCAGAAATCTTAATAATAACAAGTACAATATATGCACACACACCAAACACACACATATACATACAGTTGTCAAGGTTGACAGACATTTCTATAAAGCATATTCAGTTTGATATATACACACATTAACTTTAGTATGCATGGAATTCAACTCCCAGAATTCTCCGCCCAGCCAAGTTCTCAGAACTGAAGTCCATGTATCTTAAAGTTGTCATGGTTCAATTACACTGCTTTATACTATTAAGATACATTTAGTATAAAGATAGAGCTTGGCATGTAATCTGTCTTTTCATTATTTTACACTTTATTGGGGTATTAGCAAAAGTTTAGTAACTCTTAGTACTCTTCCATTCCCATCCTTTTCTTTCCTTCTTAAGAAGAAGAGAAATCCTAATACCATTATTAAAAACCCAGTTAAATATTACTTTGTTGAGTGTAATGCTTAATTACAGTTTGTGCATAATGACCCAGTTCTAGTAATATCATCTGATTTAGTAACGAAACTGGAACCTGCCATATGTTCACCAATAATCGCTTAGAAATTCTTCTTGTTAATTTTCCAGCCAACTGCTACCAAGGATACTGATTTGTTCTGGAACTGTATTGTTTTAGAACACTAGACTCATTAACATGGCTCATTTTACCACACTCCTTCTATCAGCAAGCAGGCCAAGAATTCACAGCTTGTCCTTTGTGTCTGACACAAATAGATGCAGTCAGCAAACAAAGCTGGAGCACCAATTATAGCACATAAGAAGAAGATAACCTGCTCTCTTTTAACAGAGAATTGCATCTACACAATCTATTTACAGGGTAACAATATCACTGCATAATCAGCTTTGCATTTAGATGGTGGCCTCCACTCTGGGTGCTTCTACATGAGGTGTTCAGACTGGAATTGTTCCCTTTTTTTGATCAGTCATTTGGCAATAAAAGTTATTCTCCCTTTGTCGTGTGATCCCACCACCGTTTTTAAGAGCTGATAAAAATGAGCTTTTTGGAAGAAACAGAAGGAAAATTGCCTGAGTTCTACTGTTCTCTTTTTAAAGACGTGTAAATTTGATTTGTTTGATTGAGTCTTAAGATAAATATATAGTCATATGAATTGCCTGTGTAAAGAAAATGGTCTTTTAAATAAGAAAAAGGAGGAAGGAAGATACGTGCACAATGATACTTATAGCATTGGATTAATACTGACTTAAACAAATGTTTTTTTTAATACACTGTTGTTTCTTTGCCCATGTGACTATATGCATTATCCAAGTGGCGGATTGGTTGCTCCCCTGTAATTGTACCTTTCAAATGGCCATTTATCCTTTTACAAGCCGTGGTTTCCACGAGACGGATTAGAATTAGGAAAATTAGGATTGTAATGTTAGCCCTGCTCTTTCTTTTCTGCCACGTGACACACCCATATTTGAAAAATGCAAAACTTGTGGTACAACATCACTATACTGCTTTTGTTATTCTAAAGTAGGGGTGTCAAAATTAAGGCACACAGGCTGGATCCGGCCCTTGGGTGCTTAAATCTGGCTTGCAGGGCTGGCCTGTAAATAGCAATGGACTGACCAACGGTGCTTCTGGCAGCCAAAATGGGCTGAGAGGGGGGTCATGCATACCCCTCCCTGTGCCCCATTTTGGCCAGCAAGGTGCTGTAGGAGGCCATCCAGGTGCCCCCACACACAGAGAGAGAGACATACTCTGTTTTAGCTGCTGGAGGCACTGCACAGTGTTTTTGGCCTGGACAGAAACACCGCACACTGCTTCTAGCAGCCGAAACATGACCCATTTGGGCCGGCAGGATGGTGCAGGAGCCATCCATCACATCTCCTCTCCCTCACCCTCCGGGCTGGCCCATGGAGGAGAACTACAATGCTAATCTGGCCCTCAAATAAATACAGTTTGACACACCTATTCTAAAAAAAGCAGCAAACTCTGAAGAGATGTTCATGTTTGTAGGGTGATATTCCTGCACAGAACCAACTAAATATAAATCCAATTAAATAAATAAACTATAATTATTTGGTGTGGGGAAAAACCCACACCAAATAATTGAGACAATATGTAACTACTTAATTCAAACCAGCCAGGTTTCCTATTTGTTGAGACAGAGGCAATTCAATTTGGACCGGGAGTCACTGCTCACAGTCACTCATGCCCTCATCACCTCGAGGTTCAACTACTGCAATGCTCTCTACATGGGGCTACCTTTGAAAGGTGTTCGGAAACTTCAGATCGTGCAGAATGCAGCTGCGAGAGCAGTCATGGGCTTCCCCAAATATGCCCATGTTACACCAACACTTTGCAGTCTGCATTGGTTGCCGATCAATTTCCGGTCATAATTCAGTGTTGGTTATGACCTATAAAGCCCTTCATGGCATCGGACCAGAATATCTCCGGGACCGCCTTCTGCCGCACGAATCCCAGCGACCGATTAGGTCCCACAGAGTTGGCCTTCTCCGGGTCCCGTCGACTAAACAATGTCGTTTGGCAGGTCCCAGAGAAAGAGCCTTGTCTGTGGCAGCCCCGACCCTCTGGATCCAGCTCCCCCTGAGATTAGAACTGCCCCCACCCTCCTTGCCTTTTGTAAACTCCTTAAAACCCACCTCTGCCATCAGGCATGGGGGAATTGAGACATCTCCCCTGGGCCTATACAATTCATGTATGGTATGTTTGTGTGTATGTCTGCTTTAATAACGTTTTTTTTTTTAATGTTTTAAATTATTAGATTTGTCTTGAATTGTTTTATTGTTGTTGTGAGCAGCCCCAAGTCTACGTAGAGGGGTGGCATACAAATCAAATAAATAAATGAATGAATGAATGAACGTATGAACGAATGAATGAATGGACAAATGGACAAATGGACAAATGGACAAATGAACAAATGAACAAATGAACGAACGAATGAATGAATGTTCTACTTCATGGAAGGCATTGTAGAGACTCTGCGGCTAGATAGTTTTAGGGTTATTGTTTTATTGGTTTTTTTTTATGAAAACAGGAATTTCTCAATCAGAATTACAAGGACACTTAATTTCCACCAGGGAAGGAAATTGTTAGTTGTGTGAAGCAAATGAAGCTATATCCATTGAGAAGCAATGGGAACAAGTAGAAATCAGACAGTTCAAAAGTCTGCAAGTGGAATACAAAACAGATACCCAAAGTAGTGACATCATATATTCTGTGAACTGCTTTTGGCATGGATCCATTTATGGACCCCCACGGAAGCACTTGGTTATTTGTTCCAGAAAGGAACGAATATATAATTATATAATTTTGTCTTCATGGAGAAGTTTCTTTCATATATATAAATAAAAATGAAGAGGCAACAGTCATTGCGATCTCCGGAACATTTAAAATTTATTTTAAAAATTAGTAAAATTAACTAAGCTTTTGTTAGTCCTCTACTAATGTCGACAGAGTGTTAAAATCCCCATTGAAGACAGTTGATTTTATATAAAACTGCTCACTTTGCTCATTGCCCATGTCACAGGCCCACACCCTTCCTTCCCTCCTGTAATTAGCTTAGCCATTGCTCACTTAGTCATGTAAACAGGTGGAGTTGCTGTTCCTTCTTTATCTTTTGTGTATTGCCTCTTTCTCTCCCCAGGGGGTAGTGTATAAGGCAATACTTGGAGTGTGCTAATCACAACTTTCTCCTCATTGTTGTTATTCCTGCCTTCCTGTTGTGGTTAGCTCTGGCCCAGCTCCTGCCCCAAGGACTGTGGATGTGAGGGAGACATCCACATGCTGCAGGCCTGTTTTGCCCCCGGTTGAATCTGCTGATGAAGGCTCCTCTGACCAAGAAGACACAAGTGACAGGGAGGAGGAGAGTGGGGCAGACAGCTCAGAAGGAGATCAATTATCTAGCTCCTCCTTGGAGTCAAAACAAGAGTTAATGATACAGCCACGCATGCGGAGAGCGATGCATAGGCAACAACAACTGAGAGATTATTATCAAAGAAAATGAGGCCACCTGTGGTTGGGTGGGGCTGTGGTAATTAGTGAGGCTGCTGTAAATAGCAGCCTGTGGGTTTGGCCATTGTGGAGGATTATCTGATCGTTGTGTTTCATGACTGCTTTACTGACTTCGACCTTTTGTGTGCTGATTTTTCCCAAAGTGTGTTTCACTTTGCGAAAGAAGAAGGACTGTGAATTGCCTCACAGCTGCAAGCTAAGTATCACACAACTGACTTGTACAAATTACCAGGTTGTTTGGAGACCTGTGCTCTTTGCTATACCAAAAGAGGGTTTAGTTTAAGTGAATTTTCATTATAAAGAACATTGTTTTGAATTTTCAAACGTGTGTGTGTCTGAAATTTGTACCTGTGAATTTTTGGGAGGATTCTACCAGAGAACCCGACAGGACATCTTCCTTAGGTACCCGCATTGTCTCCTCTAGCATCTTTTTTGCCCGTGATCATGTGTCTGTGCTCTTCCAGCTTGCTCTCCTGTATGCAATTGCCCCACCTTCATTAGGCTGTTCCTTATGTGGGAGGTTCAGATCTCTATCTAATCCTAATGATTCATCTCCCCTAGGCCTTTGCTGGTATCTTAACGTCTGATATGCCGGTGGTATATCAATGTGGCTATTAAGGGAATTTTTATTTGAAAACCAGGCTCCTTTCAGTAGACAGCCTCACTTTTTAAGGGAGCGCTGTTCTTGGCATCGGACCGCTATTTTATTCTCGTGCACTCTGGTTTTTAATCGTTTAGCCGTTTCTCTTACATAGTGGCTTGCGCAATTTCTACAGTTTATATGGTAATTACTGAGGAAGTTTCCTCCTTTGGTAGAGTTTCTTTTGGACACATTAGTGTTTGGTCACGTAATTTACCATATAAGTTGTAGAAATTGCACAAGCCACTATGTAGGAGAAATGGCTAAACGATTGATCAAAGCACCTATGGGCAAGACAAGAAACAATGGATGGAAACTAATCAAGGAGAAAAGCAACCTAGAACTAAGGAGAAACTTTCTAACAGTGAGAACATTTAACCAGGGAATAGCTTGCCTTCAGAAGTTGTAGGTGCTTCATCACTGGAAGTTTTTGAGAGGTGACTGGACAGTCACTTTTCTGAAATAGTATAGGGCAGTGATAGCAAAACGTGTTTGGTTCATGTGCCAAAAGGGGTATGTGCATGTGGTAGCATGCATGCATGTGCCATATCTATTCTCTCCCTCCCATGCATGCACACACATATCCATGCTGCCCCTGCACATGTGCACAATCCCCCCCCCATCCTTGCACATGCGCGTAGGCCTCACTGAAGTCTAGGACAGTGAAAAAACAGCCAAATAGGCAAACTAGATGTTCATAAAAATGGACTTCCGGTTTGTCCATTGTGCTGCTTTCCTGAAGCTTTCAGAGAGCAAAAAACAGCTCAATGTGCAAACCGGAAATCAATTTTCCGAACTTATTTTTGCCCGTTGGGCTGTTTTTTGCACTCCAGGGAGTCCAGGAAAGCCACCGGAGGGCGAAACAGCCTTCCCCAAAGCCAAAAATTAGCTGGCTAATGCATGCATGCACCCTGGAGCTGACATAGTGCAAATGCCTCATGTGCCTTCCGATATGGCTCTGCATGCCACCTGTGGCACATGTACCCTAAATTCTCCATCATGGATTCTCCATCCTGTTTGAGCAGGGGGTTGGACTACAAGACCTGCAGGGTCCCTTCCAGCTCTTCTGATTGATTGATTGATTGATTGATTAATTGATTGATTGACTTTTACTGACATATTCCTTCCAGAGTGTGAGGAGCAAAACCACCTCCACTCACCAAAGAAGAATATCAGTGTTCAAAGCAATAATGTCAGATACGTTGCTCAACAGGGCAAGTTATGAAGCCATTGTCATAGAGTCAGCATACATGATTTCTTGCCCTTTACACTAGCTTCATTATCCAGGCTCAACAGCTTCTAACAGTGAGAACATTTAACCAGGGAATAGCTTGCCTTCAGAAGTTGTAGGTGCTTCACAATTCGGGGCAAAGAACAGAATTCGGGGCAATGCAACAGAAACAGAAGGTGGGTCAGGATGCACCCACTTATAAGTGGAAGAATCCTGGGGATAATGCAACATTTACTTTTCCTGAAAATTGAAGCCATGTCATCCAGAACAGATTTTAATATAAGCACTCAGAAGCTGAAAGGTTTTCCAGCTGTGCCTTTTGCAGATGTTGTAGATGCAGAATGCTTAAAACATGCCTTATTTTTTTAAAAAAGAAAAGAACAGGCATGCTATAATAAATTGGTCCCACATATTGTTGAATGTCGTCGTTATTATTAGAGCTTGCGAACATCAGCTTTTTTTAAAAAAATCAGGAGGAAATGACTGTCGTTAGCCCAGTTTAAGGCTTCTTAACAAACATGCTTTTTAGGACATTCGCCGGATCATTTCTTATTCTGCATCAATCCTAGCTTGACTTTGTAGGAAGTCGGACAAAAATGAAACTTTCTTTCTTTGGAATAAATTAAGAAAGCCAGCAAGACAGCACAGAAGCAAACCAACCAAGAAATAAATCCTTCAGTTTTATTCTTCTTCTTTTTTATATAAAAAGAAGCAATGAAAGCCAAAGTGACAAAAAAATAGCCCTCTCCCCCCATCTCCCCCACCCAACCCTTTTCAAGTATATTCCAGTGTATTGTGGGGAAACAATCTCCAATTTCCCTCATGCTCCTTTTCTTTCTAAATGTTGGCACAACTGCCTGGTTTTCCAACTATGTGAAAATCTCAAAAATAATGAAAATGCAGCTACCGTACTTTGTAAGCTCTTGGTAGATATTTTCTCTTACTTTGTCATTTTCAAGGGGGAAAACAATGGTGGCATCTGTGCCCTGGCGCTAAGTGCTCATTTGCATGCGCAGGCAGAGAGATATCCGTTTATTATCAATTTTATGCATTACTTCATTTCATGGTGTTAAAACAATTACATTCAAAGGGTTCAGCAGTCCACAGCCAAGCTATTCAGAGCTCCAGCAGCATCATATAATAACGTTATTCAGGGAGAGACACATACATCATAGTTTACCGATTTAGGGGGGAAAGAGAGAGAGAGGGTGGGAGAGAGAGAGAGGCAGCAGTTCCTATAGAGTTAGAAGTGGAAGGAAGGGGGGGAATTGGAGTTATTACAATGTCAAGAAAACCTGGAATTGATGAAGATCTGATTTATTAATTAAGAAACTTGGGCCTCTTTTCAAGCTAAAACTGTCAAATGTGCTCCTGCAGACAACAGCTTTCCAAAATCCATTTCATAAAGGAGAGAGCAAAAACTCAAAGAAAAAGTTAGTTATAATAGTAGCAAACTCTATAGACAGATTTTATATCATAGCATTAAACATTGTTCATGGAATAACGGGTGAGGATAGAGTTTCAATATATAAACTGTATAATTTTCAGTATAAATTCTAGATATAACTAAAAAGAGGAAAGGGAATGAGCAGAGAGGCTGTTAAAACATACTTCAAGGTTAAATCGAAGTATAGATAGAAAGAATGAAAGAAAGAAAGAAGGAAGGAAGGAAGGAAGGAAGGAAGGAGAAAAACACATATTTCTTGATTTATGATAGATAATACTTAGATTTCAGACTGTAATATCTTAAAGTGGAGAAACACTTGCATTGTGTATAGGTACTTGAATCCTAGTAGACATATGCCAATATTTCCCAAATATTTAATAAAAGCTGTAAATAAGTAAGTAGGAGAAAATATGAGAAAGTCAATCAAGAAAGGCACAATCAGGTTATCTTATTGCCACAATTGTAATCCAGATCTCTATAACAGCTATATATGGTACTTATTCAATTTCTCCCTTTAGCAATGAACTCAGAAAGAACAAGAGCACTGGAACTTGATTATAAGCTCCTACAGATGCCATTTTCTGACAGCAAGAGATCTTAACCTCAGAAAGCCCAAAATATTACTTCCAAAAATAAATGGGACCTCAGAACCTAAACCATCCCATTTCCACAATTTTCCTTCCTACCAGTATGAAATTTTAACCAGTCAGTATAAAGTTTATACTAATCATTTGTTAGTATAAACTTTTTTATTTTACATTGTTTGCAATGGAAGGGCTATTTCAAAAAAGTAGTAGAAATGTATGTATGAACAATCCTTATTTTCTGCTCACTGTGTTACGGTTTGTAGAGATATTGATATGGTATGGTATGGTATGGTAAGGTAGGGTAGGGTAGGGTAGAGATATTAATTTTCCAAATACAAGTTAGGGTTCCTTGGTTGATAATATTTTCAGGAAGGAAAGAGGGAAGGAATGAATGAATGAATGAATGAATGAATGAATGAATGAATGAAGGAAGGAAGGAAGGAAGGAAGGAAGGAAGGAAGGAAGGGTAAAAGAGCTGCTGCTTAATGCGGAAGGAAGGAAGAGTAAAAGAGCTGCTGCTTCATGCTGAAGCTCAGATATTAAGTTTCTTGTTCCAAAGAATCCATTTCAGTAAAATTGCAATATGAAACCACAGTGAAAGAGAAAAAGAGAAGCCACTGCTTGCAATAATATATTAGATAGGCAAGTAAGATCATTAGATAAAGTACATCCTCTGGTCTCAAGTTTCTGACACTGCTAAAATAAAATAATTAAATTGAATCTAATTAAATGTAGATATCATTTGCTCCAAAAGGCTACTATATGTCTAGCTTCTGATGTAATGAAGAAAAAGTCCCAGGAGAGAAATGCCATAACATCTTAACCCAGTTCTTACATTGGAGTCTCCCGATACCAGAAAGAAACTTGTGAGTTTTGAGAATGCAAGATACATTTGTCTGCAGTCCTTTTCACTTTTCCATGCCTTATTTCTCCATTTTGGAGCTTCTTATGTGATTGTGCAAAAATGTAAATCTTTACAAAGTCTGTAATATCCAATTTCTTTCATAATATCTACACCGCCTGCTACCGCACGAATCCCAGCGACCGATAAGGTCCCACAGAGTTGGCCTTCTCCGGGTCCCGTCGACTAAACAATGTTCCTTGGCAGGCCCAAGGGAAGAGCCTTCTCTGTGGCGGCCCCGGCCCTCTGGAACCAACTCCCCCCGGAGATTAGAACTGCCCCCACCTTTCCTGTCTTTCATAAACTACTTAAGATTCAATAATAAAGCCAGGCATGGGGTAGTTGAGACACTTTTCCCCCAGGCTTTTTTTATACTTTGTTTTATGTTTGGTATGAATGTTGATGTTTGGTTTTTAAGTAATGATAGGGTTTTATATGTTTTTAATATTAGATTTGTTCCACTGTCATATTGTTTTTATTGCTATTGTGAGCCGCCCCGAGTCTTCGGAAAGGGGCGGCATACAAATCTAATAAATAAAATAAATAAATAAATAAACATACCAAGGAACATCTGTACAGATACTCCTCAATGTACAAACACAGTTTTAAGAGAGACATTGGTTAAAGGAATTCCCCCCCTTTTTTACAACTTTTCTTGACACCGTTCTTAAGTGAATCAGTGCAGCTGATCAATTAGTAACATGGTTGCTAAATGAATCTGGCTTCCCCGTTGATTGTGCTTGACAAAAGGTTGCAAAAGGTGATCACATGACCTGGGGTACAACAACGTGGTCATAAGAATGAATCCATTGCCAAGCAACTGAATTTGGATCACATGATCATGGGGATGCTACAAAGGTCATAAAAGTGTGAAAAATGGCCATAAGTCATATTTTTCAGCACCGATGTAACTTTGAACAGTCGCTGCACATCGTAAAACAGATTTAATGTGATTTATAACATGAATTTAAAAAAGGAAACCAAAAGGGAAAAGATAAGCTTTGTGTCTGTGTATGGCACAGACCTATCTGTTTTGCCTTTTAGGTAGTCCTTGACTTAGAGCCAGGGTGGCACAATGGTCAGAGTACAGCACTGCAGGCTACTTCAGCTAATTACTAACCTGTAGTTCAGCCGTTCAAATCTCACCATCAAGTCAAGGTTGACTCAGCCTTCCATCCTTCCGCGGTGGGTAAAATGAGGTGCCAGATTGTTGGGGGCAATAGGCTGATTCTGTAAACTGCTTAGAGAGGGTTGTAAAAGTGCTATGAAGAGGTATATAAGTCTGAGAGCTATTGCTAAATGCTATTGCCATTATGACAGTTCATTTAGTGGCGGTTCAAAGTTACAAAGGCCCTGAAAAAAGTGATTTATGACCATTTTTCACACTGATGACCATTGAAGCATCCCCGTGGTCATATGATCAAAATGCAAACTCTTGACAACTGATGGTATTTATGATGGATCCATTGTCCCGGGGTCATGTGATCCCCTTTTGCAACCTTCTGACAATGGGAAAAGCCAGATTCACTCAACAGAACCCTGTTACTAATTTAACAATGGCAGGGATTCACTTAATAACTCAGTTTCCCCAAAAATGGGGAAAAACTAATTTAACAATTGTATTTCTTAACAACAGAACATTTTGGGCTCAATTGTAATCATAAGTCTAGACTACCTGTATTATCTTCTGCTGCGCAAATCCCAGCAACCAGTTAGGTTCCACAGAGTGGGTCTTCTCCGGGTCCCGTCAATTAAACAATGCCGCTTGGCGGGACCCAGGGGAAGAGCCTTCTCTGTGGCGGCCCCGGCCCTCTGGAACCAACTCCCCCCAGAGATTAGAAATGCCCCCACCCTTCTTGCCTTTCGTAAGCTACTTAAAACCCACCTCTGCCGCCAGGCATGGGGGAATTGAGATACCCTTTCCCCCTAGGCCTTTACAATTTTATGCATGGTATGTCTGTATGTATGTTTGGTTTTTTATTATAATGGGTTTTAATTGTTTTTAGTATTGGATTATTGTTATATGCTGTCTTATTATTGCTGTTAGCCGCCCCGAATCTCCAGAGAGGGGTGGCATACAAATCCAATAAATAAATAAAATAAATAAATCTTGCCCAGGATGGCCCTCAATTATTTATTTCCCAGTGTTTAAGTGCAGGCTTTCATCAAAACTTTGCTCACTCCACTCAAGACAGTGGTCCCCAAACTTGACAACTTTACAACTTCTTCTCCCAGAATTCCTCAGCCAGCTTTTGTAGTCAGGTGACTACAAAGGGTGTACATCTATAACAAATGCTGGCTGGAGAATTCTGGGAGTTGAAGTCCATGAGTCTTAAAGCTGCCAAGTTTGAAGACCTCTGACATAAGAGAACACATATCCCTAAATTAATGATAGAATACTTTTAGAATTAACTAAAATTATGGCTTAACAAATATGGCTTTATCCTATACTAGACTACTAAGAGTATTTAGTGGTACCATCCACTTGCATAAACACTTACTTTATGTCCTTAGACATTATACATACAAGAAAAGGGCATTCGTGGTCACATACTCATAAGCGATGAGCAAAAATCTTCCCACAGAAGATTAGAAATTCACTTGATTAACATATGCTTTGCTCTGTATTTACTCATCTAAAGGTACCATAAATCAATTTATTACCTAATGTTCTAAAAGAAGGGTAAAAATTGCTTTGCTTTTAGAAGCATGCCATGAATTTTCTGTTTTCGGTAGAGTGATTTGCCTCATGAGAAATTTATAGGCAATTAGAATTACAGTCTCCAATAAGATCAGATTTCCAAAACCATTCAATTCCAAGATCCACTGATCAAAGGAAGGGTGATCAACCTGTTAATCAAGCACTTTCACTGGATAATGATTAACATAAAGAACCACCTGAATTCTGATGAGAAGTTATATCCACATGGGATATTGTTAAGGTACCAAAGGTATTTTTGTCCAGGAATATTGGATGTTAAAGAAGAAATACTAATGTATAGGGATTCTGTTAAATAAGGAAAGCTCACATATTTCATTTACTCTTTTAAGAAAATTGTCCTGATTCACACATCTCTGATTAATATATTATTAATAAGTATTTTTAGTGTCTACTCATTGTGCTGGATAAACAAAAATTAAGCAACAGTTAAAAGCATATAATTTGGACTGTACAGTCTTTCAAGAAATAAGAATGTTCCGAGCTTCCTTCCTTATGAATGTGACCTGTCCCACTTTATTGCTTCTCAGATGCAATGAACTATATAGAAATTATTATTATAATATTCTCAAATTAAGAGAACCAATCTCATGTAGCAGTTAAAAGTGATTTTTCTGGATGTTTCTTGACATCCCAGTCTAACCCAAAATCTAGTATTCCCTTGAAATTTCCCAACAAAGTACCCTAATAGATCCTGCCAGTGGTGGGATTCAAGTAATTGAACAACTGGTTCTTCTAGTGAGGGTGGGTGTGGCTTGGGAGGGGTTTCATGTGACTGAGTTGGTATGGCCACCACCACCACCACCATCATCATCATCACAACAATAACAACAATAATAATAGCAGAGTTCGAAGGGACCTTGGAGGTCTTATAGTCCAACCCCCTGTTTAGGCAGGAAACCCTACACTACTTCAGACAAATGGTTATCCAACATCTTAAAAACTTCCAGTGTTGGAGCATTCACTTGATATCAGTCATGGCAAAGTACCACTCCACCTTGCCATGAATGACATTGATGAAAATTGGTCAATGGTCGGCTGCAGCCAGAGCTGGGTTGGAAGAGCAGCAGATGGACTTCAGGGCAAACAATCTATTACTCAAGCTCCCAATGCCTGAACTAACAACCTGGAAGAGAGATTTGCCCTTGTGCTGGTGAGTGTGTATGGACCGAGTAGGCTTTTTGCTTTCTCCCCCACCTCCCTATTCTGATCCAGTGTGGCACAGACAGCCCAATGAAGGTGGAAAATGGGGCACTTCCCATTGGCCCTTCTCTTTCCCCCCCTGCCTCCTTTTGCCAGCATTCGGCAGGCAGTCACGATCTTTAGATGGCCTTTTTATTTTGTCAGGCTCAGGATAGAGGGGCGGAGAATGGTATGTAGGAAATCTGTCTCTGCAGTATCCATTGCTTGCCAGTGGGCGATGGCAGCAGGCAAGCCTGCTGGATCTCAGGGACTATGGGGAAGGCAGTTTGAAAGGCAGACAAGCTGGCTGGGTCTTGTGGGAGATAGCTAGGCTGGGATTTGGGCCTTGCTGTTTGCAGTCACTCACCCAGGCGGATCAGGGCAGCTCAGCTGGGCCATGCAGAGAGTGTCATGTGAGATGCAGCTAAAGGTAGGCAAGCTGGCTGGGACTCAGTGACAAGTGAGGGAGCCAGACAGAGAGCAATAGCAGCTATGCTGGGTGAGCAGGCAAGATGAGGAGTGACGGTGTGTTTTGGGAAGGTGGGGCCAGCACAATGGGTTGGGCAAGGAGGGCGGGGTTGGGCAGCGTGAAGTGGGTTGAGAGGGGTTGGCCCAGCACAGAATTTTAGCAACCAGTTCACCCAAACCAGCCCAAGCCAGATGAATCCCACCACTGTCTGCATATCTTTCAAGTCTATACAATGTTAGTCAGAAGCAAAGACTGGGATGGCTTTATAAAAGCTGATATCTTCCAGGAATGTCTGTGCATAACTCAGAATCATGTAAGTTGTAGTTGAATCAAAGAACTGGACTCTTTTTGTAGCAACTGTTCTTTAAACTGGACTCTTTTTGTAGCAACTGTTCTTTAAAGTGGTGGTGGGGACAGCAACAGCAATAGCATTTAGACTTACATACAGTGGTGGACTACATAAGTTCTTGTGGGGCCAGTGCGATTTTACTGCTGCACCTGTCGAGGTAGCAAAATTGCATGGAGCCGCAGGTAAAACCTCACTGAAACATGGGCACAATTTTGCTACCTCCACAGATGCAGCAGCAAAATTGCGCTGGTCCCAGAAGAACTTATGAGCCACAGCAACGAGCGCAATTTGGTGTTCTGGCTTGTAGCCCATCGCTGCTTACATACCACTTTACAGTGGTTTACAGCTCTTTTTAAGTGGTTTACACAGTCAGCGTATTGCCCCAACAATCTGCATCCTCATTTTACCCATCTTAGAAGGATAGAAGGCTAAGTCAACCTTAAACCTGATGAGATTTGGTTTTGGTGAAATAATCGCTGAATGTAGTAAAATCATTGATTAAAGAGGAGGAAATAAAGAGATAATCCAGCATGCAGTCATTCCATGGGAGAAAACAACATAGAGCAGACTAGTGAAATTGTTATCTAACAATTACTAAGGGAATGCTGTTAGTCCAGCAAGATTCTTGTAAAATAAGTGATCAACAATGAAGAAACTGCTTTGGCTTGTTCTTCTGATTCCTTGTGCCTAACATGTAGAGGTATGGTCACTAAGCAAACTATGTGGCAGAGAAAAATGAAAGTAAGAGAGATGCTATGAAGATCACTACCATCTTGCCACCGTTTCATTCAAATAAAATTTTCTCGTGCCGTGACCTGTGCCTAATCCTCCATTCCCCTTTCTTTTGCTTCTTTTGCAAGGCAGAGGGAAATGATCTCCTCCTGAGCTGCTTTTCTTCCACATTAGCTCCCTAAAAAGTGCTAACTGCTAGTTAACTAACTCAACCCTTTGACCTCAATTAGATGATTCATTGACCCTTACACAGGCTGGCAGCTGCTGCCTGAAACTGACCAGACCTTAATCAGTTTCACATTAAAGGCTTTTGTTATAAATGTGCACATTGGCTGTAAAATGAATTTTTAGTTACCATTTACTAGCATTATCTTGGCAAATAATCACTATCTAAAGTAGTTGGTAAATGAGAACTACCTGTAATGCAATTATTCACATTAAATATTATGGAATTTTTGGAAATCTCACCTAGCTCTGGGAACTTAGATTGTGCCCAAAGAGCATTCATGGTTCATAATAAATGTTTAACTATTTTTCATATTTGGCAAACTGGTTTCAGTGGCCATCTCATCTAACCAATCCTTAGAATCATAAAAATATTTACTAAATAGGATTTGTTATCTTAATATGCTGAGCTGTTCTCCAGATTAAACAGAGTTAGAATTAATTTAGGTAATTCAGGGAAAATAAGGTTTAACAGAATAACAGAGTTGGAAGGGACCTTGGAGATCTTCAAGTCCAGTCCCATCAAACTGGTAACCCACAGGCCGCAAAAAACATCATGATAGTTATGATATGTCACATGACACAATTGAGTTTAACACCCATGTTCTAGTCCAACCTCCTGCTCACCGGCCTACATCCCTTTTAAAAGCCTCCAGAGAATTCCCACAATGCAAGCTGTTCCACTGATTACTGTTCTCACTATTAGTTATAGGAGCTATGTAGAACTTTCTTAGTTTGAAGACAGTAGTGCTACGTTCCCTCCAGATGCTCCAATCTGCTTAGAAACCTCCCTGATTGGCTAGAACAGGAGCTGCTCAAAAACGGGAGTTTAGAGGCTCCCTATTGGCTATCATGTCTGACAGCCACATATAAAACAGCTGTCAGACATGACAGGCGCTGCTGGCTGTGTACTTGAGCTGTTTCTGGTTGTGATTGCTGTTGCCTTCTGTTAGCCTTAACAAAGGCTTGTTCTGGTTCACAATCTGGCTCACCTCAGGTATTGGTGCCGTCACCTCGCGGATATAACAAGTAGTATTCTACTAAACACCAAATATGCATTGAATACTTATTTATTTATTTATTTATTTATTTATTTATTCATTCATTCATTCATTCATTCATTCATTCATCATTCATTCATTCATTCATTCATTCATTCATTTATTTATTTATTTATTTATTTATTTATTAGATTTGTATGCCGCCCCTCTCCGTAGACTCGGGGCGGCTAACAACAATGATAAAACAGCATATGACAAATCTAACATTTAAAATAACTAAAAACCCTTATTAAAAATCAAATATACACACAAACATACCATGCATAGGCCTGGGGGGGAAGGAATATCTCAATTCCCCCATGCCTGACGACAGAGGTGGGTTTTAAGGAGCTTATGAAAGGCGAGGAGGGTGGGGGCAATTCTGATCTCTGGGGGGAGCTGGTTCCAGAGGGTCGGGGCCGCCACAGAGAAGAGTCTTCCCCTAGGTCCCGCCAGACGACATTGCTTAGTCGACGGGACCAGGAGAAGCCCAACTGGTCGCTGGGATTTGTGCGGCAGATAGTATAGTATAGTTATATCAATTACTTGGCCTTTTCTAAAAGAATAGACCTTGAAGAAAGCCATGCTGGCTAGGAAATATGTTAAAGAAATAGGTTATGGAGGATTCAGAATTTCAGGAATCCAAATGCCTCCCTCTAATTTTTAAGAATGCATCTTTGAATTTCCCGACCAAAATTATGACTGAATTATATTGTGAGCTTATACTGTGTGCTCCTTTTTTTTAAACAAAGGCCTATTTGCATTTACTTTTTCCACTGCAAGGACGAATCAGGCCTGGTTTCCCCTAAAATGGTGTTCCAAGTGAATGTGGGAGTTCATTGTAAGGCAAAACACTAGGGACAATTTTGAAGGAAATTAAAAAGAATTTCAATGACCGGCAACATTATCCTGCATATCCTTAATACAAAATGAGTCCCCTGTTGGATTCATTTCCATTTAGTTGCTTGTGCAGCTTTCAATTTTGTTTGTAATTAGCTCTGTACCTGAGAAGCATTCTTCTATAGTTTTTTTTCCACTAGCCTCTTTGCAGAAAACACTGAAAGACAATGGAGGTAAGGATGTCTATTTCATCAGGCTTCTTCCATCAAATCATATCTTCACCAAATGTCACGTAGGCTCACACATTTTGTACATGTCATACAGCTAAGATCCAAAGGTCATTTGTGTTATACATGTGCAAGTTATTGCATTTGTTTACACATTTTACCCCTTCTTTTCCTTCATTTTTTGCAATATCTTAAGCAATAATTAAGAGCTAATGTGTCTGGAATAGGGCATTTCCTGAAGATTAGCAACCAGCTGGGAAGGAAATGATATCCTGAGGAGCAGCCTTGGGGTGTAAACCTCCAGCTGGCCATTAATTCAGAGGACGTTCTCTCAACCATGCTTATAGTGGCCCATCCCAATTCTAGGCTCTTCTCTGGGCTGAAACGCATGCTGCTGCTGTTTCTCTGTTACAACCATCCTCATAGCAAATATATCTAAAAATCCAATTAATATAACTAAAAGACTTAAAAAGTTCCAATATAATTTAAAAACATCCATCACCATTCATGCCACAAACATACTAAACATATAACTAACCTGAAAAAAAGTGATATGTCTTCAAATTTCCTAACCATCAGAAAGGGATAAAATGCAACTCCCAAAGGAAGAATGGTGGAGAAGGTCCTCTGACAGCAAGTGTAGCTTAAGGAGGTCTTTGTATATTCAAGAACAAGGGGACACAATCTGAAGTTAGTTGGGGGAAAGATCAAAAGCAACATGAGAAAATATTATTTTACTGAAAGAGTAGTAGATCCTTGGAACAAACTTCCAGCAGACATGGTAGATAAATCCACAGTAACTGAATTTAAACATGCCTGGGATAAACATATATCCATCCTAAGATAAAATACAGAAAATAGTATAAGGGAAGACTAGATGGACCATGAGGTCTTTTTCTGCCGTCAGACTTCTATGTTTCTATGTTTCATAAGAGGGAGGGATGTCCCTTAGATAGTTCTTAGCTGATTAGCCTGTTAGCAATTAATATCAAAGCTTAAAATTATTTGCAGTAGACAACTGGGGAACAGTATAGATCTTTCACCATCCAGACTTTCAGTCATATAAGATTTTAAGCTGCCTGCTAAAGTCACCTAGCAGAGATACAATTTCTATTCGATAGCCAGGTTTAAATCCTGACTCAATAAGATCCCTAAAAAGAGAAAGTTGGAAGCTTGTCTAAAATAACCAGAACCAAATGGAAGCTTCTTGAAAAGGACCGGGAGGAGGTGGTCATCAGCTCTTTCAAGAATGGAGGTACCTTCCCCTCAAGGTATGTTTTACTAGCCAAGTAAAGCAAGGATTCAATCAACAAGTGGCCAGATTAAAAGCACATTCCTCCTTCTAGACTCCTCAGGATTTTCAAGTATAAACTGATCTCAGCCACCATCTAGCTCCAAACAAATGTTTATTTTGATTTTCCAGGTGCTGCACAAATTATTTGCAGTGATATAGAAACCCAACTTCTGGTCCAGATTTCCCCAAAGAAACCAGGTAACTTTAAACAAGATACTGGGAGGATCAAATATAAGCCAGGAAGTAAAGTTTGTTATGGGTCTGGCTTGAATTTTAGCTCTTACTTTGTCCAATCACACAAGGAAAAAGATTCACAATGCTCAGAACTTAACTCTACTTTTACCATTTTAAAAAACCTGATGCAAAATAATTGATAATAAAGCTTATGGCCATTTAGAGAAAAATGAGCTGGATGTAATTCCTACAGTTCAGACTATTATTAAAATCCAAGAACTGTATAACCCACTTTTGCTGTGTCTCCTTCAGCTCTGCATTTCATGTTTGTTTGTTTGTTTGTTTGTTTGTTTGTTTGTTTGTTTGTTTGTTTGTTGTGCCTTCAGGTCATTCTTGACTTCCAGCAATTGCCTGGACAAATCCATGCAATTTTCTTGGCAAGATTTTGGAAGTGGTTTCCCATTGTCTCATTCCAAAGTTTTAGCAAGAACGGGTTTGCCCAAGGTCATCCATTTGGCTTTCTGCCTAAGGCAGGACTGGAATTCAAAATTTCCCAGTTTGATGCCTAACCAAAGTGCTTCTCACCATTAATTATTAGGCCCTGGGTTTATTTTAAGACTATCACTTTCACACTGCATAAAACAAACCCAAAAGAAACATCAACATCCCATTAAAGATAACGCTGTGAACTTTCAAAATCTTAGAGACAAAAAGCTGTGGAAATGTAGTGTAATGGGAAAATATAGTATCATAGCCATATCCTGTTTGTGTGCTTCTCAACCCCTCCCCATGCTGCACCTATCTGGACACTGTTAAAAAGAAAGAAAGAGAAAGAAAGGAGAATGTTGGATTAGCGAGGCCTTCAGCCTAAAACAGCAGGTCTCTTCAACCATTTTTAACTACCTAACAGTCAGTGACAATATGTATTAGTATTAACTCTCTAGATTTAGACATTTTTCACTTGATGCATGATGGATTAATAAACTTTCCTTATGGTTATCTCCCCTCTGGGAGCATACACTGTTGTTTACCCATTCACTTCTAAGAACTTGGAAAAAGTGAAAGAAACAAAGACAGGAAGGCAAGAAACGAATCTCTAAAGACTCCTTTAACCCATAGGTTAACAACTGAAAAGAACCTTGCACCACCCCCTCGGGGTGTTGTGTTCATGTGTGTTCTTGTGATAAAGCTGTGAAGTTTTGGCTGCCCTTTTCTGGCTTCCGTTGTCTTCGGAGGGCACAGTGGGATAGATAGTTTGTGCTGTGACAGGACATGCCAACAAATTGCATCGCTTCTGCCTCGGTGGCTGAGGACAATGGCATGCCATATGCCAATGGCAAGAAATGAATGGGTCTCATTTACACTGGCACTGGGTGCCTTCAGCCTGACAGTCTTCCGAAGCTGTCCATGGCAAATTGGAAAGTAGCACCAGACCGGAGGCAGCAGCGTGAAGGGACAAGGCATGAAAATCCGTCAGCATTCATAACTTTATGAGTGGTGATGCGATTTGCAAAGGCGGCGGTGGGGGGGATTCAACTAGACTCCATTGTATCCAAATTATCTCATGCTCCCTAGGTTAACTTTATATTGTGGGAGAGAAGGGGGGGGAAAGCAATGTTTCTTCCCTTGGGAGAGTGGAAGAAAAAAGTGTGTACGTGCATTTGTGTGTGTGTGTGTGTGTGTGTGTGTTAGACCAAATTCCATCTGCAAAGAGAAAACAAAAACACAGTAGGTGTCATGCTTCATGCATTGGAGGAGGGGGAAAAAAACCCTTTCTGTGCTCAGATGCAAACCGGCGCAAAGAATTGCCCCAAAGTTGACCTCACAGCTTTCAGCCCATGTTCCAGCAACAACAATGTTCATATTTGACCTCTGAACTTTGGGGCAACCTATCATTTGTTTCCATGAGATGAAGCAAAGGATGGTGGGTGATGATTAAAGAGGAATGGTTTTGCTGACCTGAGACACTAATGAGGATGAAATGAGAAGGTCAATGATCATTCTCACGTGGCAAACCACGGGCGAGTAGCTAATCTGTTGTTAATTGTCCCTTACATTTGTTTTAAGGGCAGTGATAGAGAGTAGTAGCAATTATAGTCTTACATCTTTTTAATCACTGTAATTAGCACCATGATATGAATGATGAGGCATCTAAAACCTGCCTAGCAGGCAGGGTCTTATTATATAAGTTTTTTTTAAAAAAAACACCAAACTAATACCAAAGCCTATACATATAGAATTTTAAAAGAAATAGAAACAGCATGTCAATAATTCATATTCCAAAGTAAAGCCTGACCTTTTGTGATATTGTTTGGGAGTCATGTCTGTGCTGCATTTTTTCCACTTCACAATGATAATTGAATCTGCGGAGAAGGGCAGCATAAGAATCTAAGTAATAAATAAATAATAATAAATATATATTTGATGGCTATATAGACTTGGTAAATAAGATAAATGAGACAGATAGAAAGATAGATAGATAGATAGATAGATAGATAGATAGATAGATAGATAGATAGATAGATAGATAGATAGATAGATAGATAGATAGATGATAGAGAAAGAGAGAGAGAGATGGAGAGATGATATACAGTGGTACTTCTACCTACAAACGCCTCTACTTACGAACTTTTCTAGATAAGAACAGAGTGTTCAAGATTTTCTTGCCTCTTCTCAAGAACCATTTTCCACTTACAAACCTGAACCTCTGAAACTGTACCCAGAAAAGTAAGGAAGAAGCCTCCACGAGGCCTCTCTAGGAATCTCCTGGGAGGAAACAGGGCCGGAAAAGGCAGGGAGAAGCCTCTGTGGGTCCTCTCTAGGAATCTCCTGTGAGGAAACAGGGCCTCCATCCTCCCCGTGGTTTCCCCAATCACACATATTTTTTGCTTTTGCATTGATTCCTATGGGAAAAAATGCTTCTTCTTACAAACTTTTCTACTTAAGAACCTGGTCATGGAACAAATTAAATTCGTAAGTAGAGGTACCACTGTATATGATATAGATAGATCTATGCATCCACCCCAGAGTTCTTAAATGGCATCCACCCCAGAGTTCTTAAAGAACTCAGATCTGTCATTGCTACCCCCCTGACTGATTTGTTTAACCAATCCTTGTTAACAGGAGAAGTTCCTGAGGATTGGAGAATGGCCAGTGTTGTGCCTATTCACAAGAAGGGCAGTAGAGAAGAAGCTGGTAACTACAGGCCAGTTAGCTTGACATCAGTTGTAGTTAAAATGATGGAGACTCTACTCAAAAAGAGGATAAATCAGCACCTAAAAAACAATAACTTATTAGACCCAAATCAGCATGGCTTTACTGAAGGCAAATCATGTCAGACTAATCTCATTGATTTCTTTGACTATGTCACAAAGGTGTTGGATGAAGGTGGTGCCGTGGATATTGCCTACCTGGACTTCAGCAAAGCCTTTGATACGGTTCCACATAAAGAGCTGATAGATAAATTAGTGAAGATTGGACTTAATCCCTGGATAGTTCAATGGATTTTCAGCTGGCTGAAGCGTAGACATCAGAGAGTTATTGTTAATGGCGAGTATTCTGAGCAGAGTCAGGTTACAAGCGGTGTGCCACAAGGATCTGTTCTGGGTCCTATTCTTTTTAATATATTTGTGAGTGACATAGGGGAAGGTTTGGTAGGGAAAGTTTGCCTATTTGCCGATGACTCTAAAGTGTGCAATAGGGTTGATATTCCTGGAGGCGTCTGTAATATGGTAAATGATTTAGCTTTACTAGATAAATGGTCTAAGCAATGGAAACTGCAGTTTAATGTTTCCAAATGTAAAATAATGCACTTGGGGAAAAGGAATCCTCAATCTGAGTATTGTATTGGCAGTTCAGTGTTGGCAAATACTTCAAAAGAAAAGGATTTAGGGGTAGTGATTTCTGACAGTCTCAAAATGGGTGAACAGTGCAGTCAGGCGGTAGGGAAAGCAAGTAGGATGCTTGGCTGCATAGCTAGAGGTATAACAAGCAGGAAGAGGGAGATTATGATCCCACTATATAGAATGATGGTGAGACCACATTTGGAATACTGTGTTCAGTTCTGGAGACCTCACCTACAAAAAGATATTGACAAAATTGAACGGGTCCAAAGACGGGCTACAAGAATGGTGGAAGGTCTTAAGCATAAAACGTATCAGGAAAGACTTAATGAACTCAATCTGTATAGTCTGGAGGACAGAAGGAAAAGGGGGGACATGATCGAAACATTTAAATATATTAAAGGGTTAAATAAGGTCCAGGAGGGAAGTGTTTTTAATAGGAAAGTGAACACAAGAACAAGGGGACACAATCTGAAGTTAGTTGGGGGAAAGATCAAAAGCAACATGAGAAAATATTATTTTACTGAAAGAGTAGTAGATCCTTGGAACAAACTTCCAGCAGTTGTGGTAGATAAATCCACAGTAACTGAATTTAAACATGCCTGGGATAAACATATATCCATCCTAAGATAAAATACAGAAAATAGTATAAGGGCAGACTAGATGGACCATGAGGTCTTTTTCTGCCGTCAGACTTCTATGTTTCTATGTTTCTATGCTTAACTGCCTACTTGTGCTCAAATAAATTGCCTGCCCACAGGTTAGATCTGTAGCATAAGAAAGTCTCCAATAGAAAGGAGATAATAGACTCTAATGAAAGAGAGTACAGTGATACCTTGTCTTACAAACTTAATTGGTTCCGGGACGAAGTTCTTAAGGTGAAAAGTTTGTAAGACGAAACAATGTTTCCCATAGGAATCAATGGAAAAGCAATTAATGCGTGCAAGCCCAAAATTCACCCCTTTTGCCAGCCGAAGCGCCTGTTTTTGCACTGCTGTGATTCCCCTGAGGCTCCCCTCCATGGGAAACCCCACCTCCGGACCTCTGTGTTTTTGCAATGCTGCGATTTCACTGAGGCTCCCCTTGCTGGGAAACCCCACCTCCGGACTTCCGTTGCCAGCGAAGCGCCTGTTTTTGCGCTGCTGGGATTCCCCTGCAGCATCACAAAAACACAGAAGTCCAGAGGTGGGGTTTCCCATGGAGGGGAGCTTCAGGGGAATCCCAGCAGCACAAAAAAGGGTGCTCCGCTGGCAACGGAAGTCCAGAGGTGGGGCATCCCAGCAGTGGCAGTGGGTTTGTAAGGTGAAAATAGTTTGTAAGAAGAGGCAAAAAAATCTTAAACCCCAGGTTTGTATCTCAAAACGTTTGTATGACGAGGCGTTTGTAAGATGAGGTATCACTGTATCTGTAGCTCAGGACTGAACTTTGGCATCCTTGGTGCTTTCTGAGCTTGGTTGTTGGCTTGCAGACATTTTATTACCTGACTAGGTAAGAACATCAGGAGAATCCTTGTTGCTCTTTGAGTTTGGCTATTTGCTTACAGGAGTTTCATTGCCACAGCAATTAATATACTTAGAAGGAAATGGGAGCTGCTCTTGTGTTTATATAGAATAGCTTGCCCTGCCAGTGTTGATGAGGTGTTGTTTTCTCCTGGGTAATTCCTTGATTAGGCTGTTGTTTACTGCTTGATTGTTTGTCTGAGTTGGTAGTGCCTTAATTAAGCTATTGTTTACCATTTGTGAGGTTCTTGGTGCCTTCTGAGTTAGGTTGTTTTCTTGCAGACATCTCATTACCCAATTAGTTAACATCATCAGTGCCAGGAGGGAGAGGTCTTGCCCTATCAGTGTTGATGGGAGTGTTACTCGATTAGGTGGTTTAAATTTATCACATTTATTTCATTTTGCACTCCAGGGCAATTCTGAGCAGCGTATAAAATACACAAACATCCAACAATTATAAATATGAATACAGGTTAAAATTACAAAACTTAAAACAAACTAAAAAAAACAAGGGTTTGAGAGGGGGAGGGGGGAGTGCCTTCTCTAATAATGCACCAACTATATCCAGCTTTTCCTAAAGTCTAAAAGATAGTTATCTTATTTATCTAAAGTGGTAGTTCCTTGATTGGAGTACTTCTTGATTATTGGTCTGATATTAATCTTGGTGTTAGTCTCTGTTTATCTGGGTGTTGATTACTGTCAAGGCGTTTTGTTACTATTGTTTTATTTTAGCTTTTTGATTGTCTCCTTTGAATGGCATGTAAATGTTATTCGTCTTTATGTGCCTGTTGATAGCTGATTTGTTTGAATACCAGATTTCCAGGGAGTCTAGTATTTTTGGACCTGGCTTGGTCTAGGATGTCAGGTTTACATTCAAAACTATAGCTATGTCAAGCCATATTAAGGAGTTTTGGGTTAAGGAATTTTAGGAAGTTTTCATTATGTCTTCCAAACTAACACCAACCACTAGTAAAAAGGTATAATGAAAACTCCTTAATTTTGACCTTTGGTTTTATCTCCTTATTAACCAATATTCAACAAGTTGTAACTACAAACCAGTCAAGAATCAGCTTGGATGCTATACTGTAACATAGGCCTATTTGCCCTTCGTTCATTTTTTTTTTCAATCTAAGACTCGTTAATAGACTTCAATAGGAAGCAGACTATTATTCTAATATTAATAATAACATAATAATATAATAAAAAATAATAAAAGCTATTATCTAATTTAATTGAGAACTAGATATTTATGAATATTTTACCATTGTTGAGACAATTCTCTGCAGATCTTTTCTATACGACACACATATGTTGTACTGCTTGTAGCAGTACACACGTGTGTTGTATTATATACGACACACGTGTGTTGTACTACTTGTAGCAAGTTTGGGCTGTGTTTAGCCTAAAGAACTACATAGCAGAGGTCATGTAGGGCACAGGAAGGCCTCCCTAAGAGGCAAGTGAACAAAACCAAGTGTTTCTGAGAGCTCTTCAGTCAATAGACCTAGCCGCAAGACAAGGGGAGGGATGAATCAGTGAGAACTCTTTTTCACCCACTAATTTCCCTAATTACTTTCCTTTTAATTGATACAGACTAATATGGGAGGAGAAATAGGCCGAGCTTTCCCACAAATTGCATGAAACCGAATTAGATGCTCTCAGAAAGATGCTCTCCTCTAATAAAGTCTTGTCTCTTATTTAACAGATTGATATACTCTGGACTCTTGGACAGCAATATATTTCCTTTAAAACAAAACAACATACATTTGAAATCTTAGAATTGAGCTATTGAAGGTATAACTTCACATTATGAATTCCTCCTCCCACTTAAGATACTTTAGAAGCCTGGTTGAGTTATACTACACCATTTTGAGTAAGAAAAGTGCCAGGATGAAGGGCAGGCTATAACTTCTTAATTAAAATTAATTTAAACAGAATTTACATCTTTGTAAATTCAACATTATTCCCAATAGGATAGTAGAAGAAAAAAACAATTAAAAAAATGCCTGAAGTAAATTTCAGAGTTGACTGTGAATTGGGGTAACCTTATATACAAATATAATAATAATTTAAAAACTATGTATAAATACATAAACCTCTGTCCTGTACTGACAATTTCATTTCTAAAGTTTTTTTTAAAAAATCTTGAAGTCCTTCCATCCTATCTACAAACTAATTTGCAAATTTCGAACAGTTTTACTTAAATATCAATGGAATTATTTATTTCACCAATATACATTGGATACATTCTGTCAGGTGCAAGAAATCAGGAAACAAGGTTGTTCAAATAAGTACATGCTAACTTTCTACAAGAATCTGAACTACTAACAGTGAAGTCAAATTAACAGTAGATAAGTGTCAATGGAATCCAAGGAGGGGTGAGTTTAGATCTCTTGTGGGTACAAAGCGACTCCAAACTTATGACACACTTGACCCCTCCCTCAGGCTCTGCCTGATCATCACCTACACACTCAATTAATGGCATCTAATAATAGACAGCTATTCTATGTGTCATCTGTTTAGTGATTAAAGATGTGGATCCTGCCCACAGATAGATTTTCTTCAAGAAAATGCACTCTCTAGCTACCCAAAATTGGTCCCACCCTGCCACAATCTAGCTATCCTCTCAGTAGCATTGAACTGATCCCTCTTTCAGGGGATAGATCTCCCATTATATATCAATTCCTATATTATATTCTACACATTGCTGCAGAAGAATTTGCATCTATTAGATTTTTGTAATCAGTGGCAAATGGCAGGGTAAAAAATTATGTGAACCTCAAAGATTTGCAGAGTTTTTAACAAGTGATTCTTTACAGAAATCGATGACAATAGCAATGCAAGCAAGTCTTGTTGAGAACTTGTTTGCATATGTTGTCCTGGGCATGAAGAGAAGAGATAGAGGTGATACACTTAAATGATAAGTTTGGGATTGGCAAAAGTCAAATATCCAGCTAGCTAGCTATCATGTCCAAATGTTAACATATAAAGTGACATGCTCAAGATCTAGATCTTGTTTTCTGCCATCTCTTTCCAAGGAAATTATAGCTTCACGTCTCTAACCAAAAGCAGAGACTTGTCAGAAACAGATTTTTTAAAATAATGTGCTTATTTTCTTTGACATCAATCAATTTAATCTTCAAAAACTCAAGGTGCAAAATTTCTTCTTCCTGTTTTTTTTTCCATTTTGCACTTTTATCTGAGCAGAGGCAAGGACACAAAAGGTTACACTTATTGTAGGAAACTTTAAATATTAAAGGCTTCTGTATTTCATTGAATTTAATTTTTTGAAAATGTCATTACAGACTTTTTTCATAATGTACTATTAATTTGTAGCATGAATTCAGACTGTCATTAATCTGCCATCAAGTGTATGACAGTGACATGAGAATTAGTGTCTCTTGCCCTACTTTGATATTCAGTAATTCCCTGTTAAATATGGATTTGGCAATGCCTATGCAGCCAACTAAGTGGCTCTCTGTGGCACTTTGGAAACAATGCTATGCATAGAAATATTGTAAAATACATCAGATGTGGAGAAAATTATCTTTATTCTGTCTGTTTCTGTTTATTTATAAATTATTTCAATTTTAAAATAGCAATTTTGAACTTATCATAACTGGAATAGATTTATGACACACTGTTCTGTGGAATCCTCTATTGAAATAGCGTTTTCCCCAGCGTTAAAGAAACAAAAATTGAACCCTCAACTTGATTTGTTTTATTAAAGATGGACACTTTTCTAAGAGTTTCCTTATGGCAATCTGTTAAAAGCAATATGTTTTGTACTGGTCTACAAGTCATTCCAAATGGAAGACATCCTACTTTGAAGCAGTCCAATTTCAGTCCAATCTTCTGCAATAGCAGAAGGACATTTGCCATCTTGAAAATCAGATTGTCAGGTGCATGAAACCAGGAGCCAAGATAGAGTTCAAAAACATTTCAAGATTATTCCATGCAACATATACCCAAGAATCTGATATACTAATGATGAAGGCAAATTGGCACCAGATAAGAGTCAACAAACGTCAAGGAGGATGCTGGATTTAGGTCTTTTCCAGAGATGTGGGGACTTTTCCAGAGATGTGATAGATGATGCATTTGACACTGCCCTCAGGCTGGTCATCTCCTATAGAGATCTAATCCTCTAAATGTGCATTAAATAACTACTTGCATTTAGTGGGAGCCTTTGTAGAAGACTGAAAAGGATGGTCACAAATTAAGTAATAACAGCATTAATAAGACACTTAGAACATCTGAAGATGCTTTTCTAAAGTTCTGTTTGTTCTGCAAACTGAATCTCTTGCATTCATCTTTAATGGATCTTACACTCAGTTATACATATTGTATCCATGATCCATAATCATACTTAAGATTTTTATTTGACATAAGAGTATCTGTGGATTGATATCTGCTGGGTAGATCTACAGGTAGACCTGAAGGGGACAAATGTTTTTGGATTTACTCACATTACTGGGTCTGCCTAAACATTGGCCCCCTGGTTTGTAACTGACTCCCTTTACTGAATGACTAATTTTCTTAACTGAAGTGTTCAATAGATATCTGACCTCACCCTGGTTACCTGGCATTATCCAACATCCCCAACCTGGGAAAACACAAAGTCCAGGCTTATCATTCTGATGTCTTGAGCCATATTCTTCAATTTCAAAACAAGCCTCTTGCTTATCTCCTCCTCTGATACTTTTCAAATATCAAGATAAGTATACAATTCAAACAAAGTGGTCCCCAAATAATATCACTTAATGAAATGGGAAAGGGGACAGAATTTAAAAATGCAACCTTGTCTTTGCTTGGTGGCCACATTGATTTAATCTCCTAAGTAAGAAACAAGTTCACTCCATTTCTACCCTACCCTGTATATATGATACCAGTTAATGCCACTTAAAATCAGGTATAATGCTATTCTAACTATAGCTACTTAGGCTACAAAAATCCTGAAAACAAAAATTAAGAGTTTTCCTTTGTTGCCATATAATAGTCACGTGGATTTTGTACCCTGAATGACTTTGATAAATTTCTGAAAGTGAAATAACAATAGATGGTCCTATTGTTCCCATTTAGTTTTCCTGAAATAAATCCTCTTGATTTTTAATGGACTTAATTTCCAAGGAAGCATACCTGGGTGAGTCGCTTAATTGTAATCTTCCAATTATTCTTCAGATTTTATTTCTGTCATGAAAAATATTTTCTTCAAATAACAAGAAAGTTAATTATATCACAAGAACGAACTACATAATGGTACAGATGTATCTATCATATCATATTATCATTTTTCCAATTCCATCAAATTCCGGAATGTATATCACTAATATTATGTATGACTGTAACTTTATTGCTTATATCCTTACCATTTATACTGACTGGTTCCTAATATGATTGGATTGCTTATTTGTACCTGGACTATCTTTAATTGTTGTACCTTATGATTCTTGATGAACATATCTTTTCTTTTATGTACACTGAGAGCATATGCACCAATGACAAATTCCTTGTGTGTCCAATCGTACTTGGCCAATTAAAAAATTCTATTCTATTATAAGAAATGATCTGTCATTCACATCATTCCAGGAGTTTAAACGTTATTAGTATTAGTTTCTGATTTTTACTATTTTAAATTTAAAATATTTAATAATATTTTCACTTTTATAAACAAAATCTAATTCTTCTGGATTTCTATTCAAGAAAACATATGTAGAATAATATTTAAAAGATTTAAATAGCTATCACATCATTTTCTCATATTTCTTTGCATTTGATACTTGTATATTCATACATAAATTGATACTTGTATATTCATACGCGAGTTTCAGGCTTCATGGCTAGACTAATTTGAAAGTTAGAAAGTTAGATATTTTTCTCACAGTTTTTAGAATGAGCTTCATATGCCTTCTTTTTCACAGAATGAGTCATATATATATATATATGTCACATGTTTTTTTGCTGAATTTGAAAATTAAGGGAGATTAGGATAGATCTATTTCGGCCTTATTTTGGCCTCATCAGCTAGCCATACCCACTGGGACTTGAACCTGCAACCTTTGCCTTGTAAGGCAGAGAATTATCCTCTAGGCTACAGTATCCAATCCCTTCAGCTCTGCACCAGGGAAGGGTTACATATTTTGTGTCGAATCACCCTGGTGTATCGAAGGAACATCACAGCTCCTTATTTGCCTCTCGGCCCAACCCAGGGCCATTTCCAAGGCAGTTAATTTTATTGATAGCCGACAATTCTATCTATATGTGTCACATGTTTTTTGCTGAATTTGAAAATTAAGGGAGACTAGGATAGATCTATTTCGGCCTTATTTTGGCCTCATCAGCTAGCCATGCCCACTGGGACTTGAACCTGCAACCTTTGCCTTGTAAGGCAGAGAATTATCCTCTCAGCTACAGTATCCAATCCCTTCAGCTCTACACCCGGGAAGGGTTACATATTTTATGTCGAATCACCCTGGTGTATCGAAGGATATATATATATATATATATATATTTCCAAAAAACTGTATGCCGTGTAGCATTAAATATATTATTCAATAAGAAGGGAGCAATTAGCATAATATACAGACACACTTAATCAAGACTAACATGTAGTTAATACTTTATTCAATAATGAATGAAGGAGAAGATAATTTAACATTCAGACTTGTAGCGTAACATTCCAATATGTTGCAATTGCTATATTATTTACTTTTCCTAGTTATTTTGCTGTTCTGCCAAGCGTCATTCCTACATCAGTTAATTGCAATCACATATTTTAAAACCATGACTTGAAGACCAAAAAGTTTTCTTAATTTTAAGAAAAGTGGGTAGGAATCAAACTGAAAGGAGGGTGCTGATACGCAGGCATTTGTGATTTATTATTCCCCATAAATTGATTCAAAATACCAACTGCAAACCTTTTCAGTTGTGTGGTAATTGAATGTTTGCATGCAGTCCAGACTATCACTGGTGAACGCTGTAGGCTTATGTGACAGAAAGAAGATTGACTGAGAAAGAGGAAGAAAAAGGAGGAGAGAAATGGGGGGGAAATTGAGGCTGCCAGCAGTTAATTGACCATAGAGATCCAATGTGACAAGCAGTGCCCTCTCGATGAACGATGATACTTTTGAGGATGGTAATTCCTTTGTTGCTGTTGTGAGACTAACAGACTATGGTTGTGGGGGGGAAACCTCTTTGGTCATGGAATCTTCAGGATATGGAAAACCACAGAGGTTGGTTAGTTCATACTTTTTATTTTATTTTATTTATTTATTTATTTTGTCCACCACCTTCTCGACGATAATTATTAAGTACGGCTGGGTCCAGGGATGGCTTCTTGAAGATACAACTGAATGGGATGAGGAGAAGCCTCTTTATTCAAATAATTTCCTTTTTCTCTCAATATTGGCATTGCTTCCCAACCCTCAAAAAAGTATGTGGAAAACACAAAGAGCAATAAAACAAATAACACTCTGCATGTGGGAGAGAACAGAATATTTGTAGTTTAAATGTAAATATAAATTAAGTAATACACAGGAAATTACTTTTAAAAATGCAGCCCCAGATATTTATTAATTCCTACATTTAAAATTATTTAGCGATATCACCAATTGCACCAATAGGTGCAATTAAGTGAATATACCCCAGTTCAAAACATGAATATATTGCATGGGTCTTGTTAGAATTAGTTTGGCAGCTTTTAAGAGGCCAGAAGAATTCAGCCATTGTGCAGAATTAGTAAGAGTCAGATATATACTTGGAACCTTCATATATGCAGTTCAGAGCTTTTTATTTGGTGTTACGGTTGTCAGTACTCAAACATTCATGAATCCTGTAGTGGTTTTACTAATTTCTACTATTTTATTTTACAGTATAAAAGGTGACTTGATTGCATAAAGCACACTAAGTGAGGGCATGGCATTAAGTCAAAGATACCCCCAAATTACACTTGGAGAAGCCATCTTGTCTCAGACAAGTCACAGAAAGAACAGAACAGACTACACTTAAAGTGACCTTGTTAACTTTACAAGAATTACCCTCAAGTCTCTCTCTGACTTCCGTGAAAACAACCTCTCTCATGGAAGTCAATTTTCTAGTGATCTTTCCATTGCAGAGTTAACTCGGTCACCCATTTCTGGATTTGAGGGTTACACTTTTTCAATTAAGGAGCACACGGTGAACAGAAAAACCTGTAAAAATGGAACGGTACAGAGACACGTTATAACAATTCTTTGATGTACAGAGCTAATTTTAGAGCCTTTAAAATCAATTCTTATCACCGGCAGGTAAAGTCAAAAATAGAAGACCCATGAATCTGGGTGAGGTCAGACTCCTTTACAGGTTCAGGTTGATTGGTTTGCAATAAAACCACTGAGATCTGCTAGTTTTTTAATGAGCCTTTCTCTCAAGAAGTGAGCTTGTATTTCCAACAAAGATTGTTCAGGAAGGATGTGCGCTAAACAGAAACTCCCAGCAAAACTCCCCATGAGATCTGGAATTTAGTTCACTTGTTTGCTGGGCTGTTGAGAGACGTGGTTGTGGTTATTCCTTTTAGTGCAAAACAATTAAGCACAATCTAGCATGGGAATAGAGGGTAAAGGGAACCATATTACTGAATAGAAAATTAGATTATGTTATAACAGATGTTGTGACAAAGTTGCCTAAACAAACAGTCAGCAGAGGAAAATATCACTATTTGGGATTTGTTTTTAGCTGAATAATTGGGTGTATATTTAAATTTTAAATGTCCAAATGTTGCACTAAGTGCTTCAAAATGGTCTCCACGTTGTAGAGTGCACTATTATTATTCTGATTAAGATTCGATTTCTTAACAATTTAGCAAGATTCTGATCAATCAAATCAATCAAATCCTTGGAGCCTAATTGTTATGGAAATAATACAATTCCACTATTTTCAGTATAGTACCTATGGCTAGCAATGTGGCCAGCAATTCTCCTTTCCCACTTGACAGTTTAATGTATTTAATTTTTTAAAAAATGAAAAGCAACACAGTACAAGTGCCACAAAGAGTCATGAAATGCTCAATTTAGAGAAATTCAGGCTTACATCATTTCTGATTGCTAATGTTTACTGAACAGTCCTATTTCCAAGTAAATTTGCATAGGTCTGCATAGAAATAGATAGATGAGAGAGAGGAAGGAGGGAGGGAGGGAGGGAGGGGAGAGAATTATAAACAGGGGTGGGCTGCTGCCCGGACAGAAGGGGGAGAATGCAGTGGGTAGTGAAAATGGAGCTCCACCCCAGAGCACCCAATTTGCACTGAAAGATGTTGAAAGAAAATGCAGGGAATCCTGCATAAGCCACACCCACAGTGTGGTAGTAAAAATTTTGGTAGCTCTTCACTGATTATAAACATCCTGCTCTGAGAATATGCTTTATTGAATTCAGCATGAGATGCTTTTGAGTAGAACATATCTGGATTTAGACAGTAGCAGAAGTTACTTAGATTAAAGTTTAGCAATTCTATAAACACCTTGCAAAATTCTTCCAGGAGAGTAATTCTAGGGCAGAGGTTTTTTTTTTCTTTTGTTAGTTTACTATAAATGTTAAAACAAAGAAAAGATCTTGAGTTCTGCTCAGAGTACGAGGTTTTTTTTAAAAAAATTACCTGCTTGTCACTGTGGGGATATCAACTTCACAGAAAGTTGTGAACATGCTGTGTAGGACTCAGGAGAGCTCGCAGTATGACCTCGGGGGAGAATAACGTTTCTAGGAGGATTTGAACAAAATTGAATGCCTAAATAGAAGAGCAGCGTTAGTAGATAAAATGAACACAAGGTGTACTTCTACTTCTTTACACAGCAGGTAGTAGAAACAGCTAACCTTTCAATCTGCCCTTTCAATCTACCACTTCTGGATCACCTGCAGTTTGTTTTTCTGCTCTGCCAGAAGTATATGAGAGAATAAACAGACTAGAGAAGTTACTGATCAATGAAGCTATGATTTTATTTGAGAAATGTATATCCCAGGCCTTGAAAGATAGTCTTGGGAATTGGATTCTTTTGATCTGCAGAAAACTCTGAGCAAAGTCCTATATGGCCATAGCTCTTACCTGCTCTTTACCAAGAAACCCAAATAACAGTCCAACTCTTTTCTCCATCCTGAGATAATTGCTGGAAATACTGTTACTGGACTGCCACAAAAGGTATCAAGTAAAAACAACTTAGTCCCGAGGGTGGGAGGGGAGTTTATTTTGTCCCTGACAATTTCTAGAAGTTTGCAACTATCTATGTCATTTTTCCTCAAGGTTTTGTTTTATATGTCTATAAATCCGATGAATCTGAACTCAATGAATGAATTTATTATTCATGTTTCTAATGGCTTTCTTCAGCTACTGAAAGATTTTGGGCCAAGATACCATCTTTACAAATTTTCAGTTTGTTTGTCAAGTTAAACTATTTTTGTACAGATGTTTTTCATTTGTTGTTTTTTGGCTTTGTTTTAATCACTTTTAATCACAAGCATTCAAAATTGAATACATAAAAACAAATTCAGTCCAGGTAGTGCAAAACGATGTTTCAGAAAGTGAATATTATACATTTTTATAACCTTGTGGGTTTTTTTAAATTCAGGTGGCATAACAGCTCTGAAGAGCAATTGGCTAAGGAATTCTGGGAATTAGAGTCCACAAGTCTTAAAGGTTGCCAAAGTTGGAGACCCCTAATTTAGATGATATAGGTTGTGTAGAAATTTGATAAATAAATACATGTGCTGCAGAATGACTGAAGGTCCATTCTGGAATTCAACCTGAAATCCTGTGCAGCCACAATATTACAAGGCAAACAGGACAAGCCACTAGAATATAACCTGACAGTTAACCACAATCCTTACTAGTACTAGTAGTAACATGATGTGACCTAGTTCGGGTAATAAAATGTCTGCAAGAGAACAAACAAGGTCAGAGAGCACCGAGGACCTCCCACAAAATGAAAATTATTTGTTAAGTAAACAAAATTCCAGGAAATGCACCTAATTCACTCCTTATTTGGGACCGTCTTCTGCCGCACGAATCTCAGCGACCCATAAGGTCCCAGAGTTGGCCTTCTCTGGGTCCCGTCAACTAAATAATGTCATCTGGCGGGACCCAGGGGAAGAGCCTTCTCTGTGGCAGCCCCGGCCCTCTGGAATCAACTCCCTCTGGAGATTAGAACAGCCCCCACCCTCTTTGCCTTTCGTAAGTTACTAAAAGCCACCTATGTCGCCAGGCATGGGGGAACTGAGATACCCCCCAAGCTTATTCAGTTTATGCATGGTATGATTGTGTTGTATTGTATTGTATTGTATTTATTGGATTTGTATGCCGCCCCTCTCCGTAGTTGTACGGTTCCAATGTTGGTTTTAGAATGTTTTTAATATTAGATTTGTTACACTATCACTATTTTGTTGTGAGCCGCCCTGAGTCTGCAGAGGGGGGCGGCATACAAGTCTAATAAATTAAATTAAATTAAATTAATTAATTATATCACCATGCTGTGCTTTGGTGTTGCACTCCATGGAATGAATAATTTATCCTTTTTATTTGTCATGTATAGAATTTGTCCAGATTCGTTAGGCTGCAATACTATATCAAAATACAGTTGAAAGACTTAAGAGAAGAATATCAGGTTTGGTTCTGAATCCTCTTGGAGCATTAATGTCATTACAACATAAAGTGGTTGGTTTTATTCCTTATAGACTGTTTAAGGGAAGCAACATCTGCCAAGGATGGGGATTCTTTTACTAGTAAACAGTAACTTAAGAACACCAGCTCTTTTTTTCTGAATTAAAAGACAACTTGATGGCTGGAGATAAAACTGATGCAGGGAAAGTATAAAAAGAGAAATAAGCTCAAAAGAGAGAGAGAAAATCTTTTTACAAATTTATCACAACTGTCTTCATATGTGCTATTCGACATCATTCAAATCCCAGTACTATCGTTACTTTTCTGCCTTTATTATCTTTTGGAGTGTTTTCCATAACCCTTTAATAAACATTTGAAGCAACAGCCTGAGGCCTTGATTGTAAGCATAACAAATAAATTCAACTTAAATTAATGAAACTCCTCCCCTCCCCGCCAAGTTAAATTGAAATCTTTATTTTGAAAATGGACAATCATCCCACTTTGGTCAGCAAAGTAGCTGATGACCATGATCCCTTAAAACAATGTTCCTCAGCCTTTCCAGATTTCCAGACTTGGGGAGGGGGCTCAGTGCAGAGAAGATACTTTTGTGCAAGTAATAGATCAGCATGCACAATTCCATTTGAGTGAGCAACAGACACATGCAAATAAAGCTTCACGTACAAGCAGCGGTGATGGGGGTAAACGCAGTGGGGTAGCAAATATGGAGCTCCACCCCAGAGCACCCAATTTGCACTGAAAGATGTTGAAAGAAAATGCAGGACATCCTGCATAAGCCACGCTCACAGTGTGGTAAAAAAATTGGTAGCTGTTCACTGCGTACAAGCTTGTGTAGCTTGCCACTTGGGCAGCCCAGTTTTAAATGGGCTGCGGCTCAATACCAGGCCTTTAAATGATTGCCAAGCATAGTTCCCTCTAAGCTGAGCAGTGAGCAATCGCTCACTTAAAAATCATCATCAACTCAGAGTTTTTCAAACCTACCCAGAAGCCGAGAGGGAAAGAGTGAGAGGGAAGGAGAGAGAGAGGAAGAGAGGAAGAGAGAGAAACAGATAGAAAAAAGAGAGGAAGAAAAAGAGAAAGAAAAAGAATGGGAGTAAGGAAGAGAGAAAGAAAATCAAAATCTAGTTTGAAATTAGCTCAACTATTTAAGTGGCATTTTGATATTGGTAGAGTTGCCCTATTATGAGCTCACTGTTATAGACACACAGTACAGTATTTTATTTTGAAATTCTCTGAGGCAAAACAGGGTGGGTTTTTTATTTGTTTGTTTGTTTGTTTAATATTTCTGTGCTGCCCAGTCCCGAAGGGACTGTCGCTCAGACACTATACTTTTCCGCCCACCCCCCAAATAAATTAGAGGGAACACTGTTGCCAAGTGTTCTAAAACTTCTCACAATTTTCCATTCTTGAAAAGTGGATTTTAAGAAAGAGAATCTGAAGTTTTATAGGCATGTGAAGTAAAACAAAGGAAGCTAAAACATTTGTAAATAAAAACATAAGCTCCTTTATAATATGCTTTGATTACATTCTGCAGATATATCAAAAAGTGCAATTCTACACTTATGTAATTTGTAATTTTCATCAAGCAAGCTCAACACTTTAAGTTCATGAGCATTAAAAAAAATATTCATTATGTTGAGCCACATTTGTGTCCTATGACCCCTTTATGAAATAAGTGAATTTTCTGGCTATGACAGTAAATGCTTACAAAAAGTGCTACAGTGTTCTACAGATCAATATCAGTGCCAAAACCTAAATGCATTGTGACATTCAGGAGAATTAGGCTACAATGGAGGTATTCAAAATTCTTCTTGAATATGTAAATGTTATAGACAATAAAAAATAATTACCCTTTTCACTGAAAGCACATGTATAATTGTTTTCAAATTGTGAGTTAGCATAAGGACTATAGAAGCTAGATTGGAAGGCACTAATATGATGCTAAATTCAGAAATTCAGAAAAGGTCGGAGATGGTATTCAGCAGTTTCTGACCAGTTCTGGAGTACTGATAGCAGAAATTTTAAGTAGTTTGGAGAACCAGTAAATACTCTGCCTCCCAAATCCCAGCCGATTTATTTATTTATTTATTTATTTATTTATTTATTTGTTTGTTTGTTTGTTTGTTTGTTTGTTTATCCAATACACAAATACATAGGAAGAAAATAGACATGTGGTAATATATAT
Source organism: Erythrolamprus reginae (assembly GCF_031021105.1). Taxonomy (NCBI): domain Eukaryota; kingdom Metazoa; phylum Chordata; class Lepidosauria; order Squamata; family Dipsadidae; genus Erythrolamprus; species Erythrolamprus reginae. The sequence continues at coordinate 186,507,517 of NC_091952.1, read as the reverse complement.
AAGGGTGAAAGTGAACTTAGAGGAGAGGATATATGAAAGGAAGAGAATATATATGATAGGTGAAAGAAAGGAAAGACAATTGGACAGGGAATGAAAGGCATACCAGTGCACTTATGTACGCCCCTTACTGGCCTCTTAGGAACCTGGAGAGGTCAATCGCGGAGAGTCTAAGGGAGAAATGTTGGGGGTTAGGGGTTGACACAATTGAGTCCGATAATGAGTTCCACGCTTCGATAACTCAATTGTTGAAATCATATTTTTTACAGTCAAGTTTGGAGTGGTTCGTATTAAGTTTGAATCTGTTGCGTGCTCTTGTGTTATTGCGGTTGAAGCTGAAGTAGTCATTGACCGGTAGGACATTGCAGCATATGATCTTGTGGGCAATACTCAAATCGTGTTTTAGGCGCCCTAGTTCTAGGCTTTCTAGGCCCAGGATTGTTAGTCTATTTTCGTAGGATATTCTGCTTCGAGTGGAGGAGTGAAGGGCTCTTCTGGTGAAATATCTTTGGACATTTTCAAGGGTGTTGATGTCTGAGATGTGGTATGCGTTCCAGACAGATGAGCAGTAGTCTAGGATGGGTCTGGCAAAAGTTTTGTAGGCTCTTGTGAGTAGTGTGAGATTGCCTGAGCAGAAGCTGTGTAGGATCAGGTTAACAACTCTAGAAGCTTTTTTGGCGATATTGTTGCAGTGGGCTTTAGCACTTAGGTCATTTGATATTAGTATTCCAAGGTCTTTTACTGAGTGTGGGTTAGCAGTGAGAGATTGTTTATTCAGTTCGTATGTGCGGTTTGGATTCTTTTTGCCGATGTGGAGGGTAGAGCATTTGTTGGTTGATATTTGAAGTTGCCAGGTGTTAGACCAGTCTGAGACAAAGTCCAGGTCTTTTTGGAGAGTGAGTGTGTTATCAGTGGTGTTGAAAAGTTTCACATCGTCGGCAAAAAGAAGACAGTTGCTTTCGATATGGTCACAGAGGTCATTGATGTAGAGAATGAAGAGAGTAGGACCTAGTACGCTTCCCTGGGGAATGCCTCTTATGACGCTTATGATCAGGAGGAAATTGAGATTTTGCAGTAATTTTCCTCTGCTATGCCCACCAAGCCATGTCCACCAAGCCACACCATGCCTACCAAGCCATGCCACGCCCACCAAGCCACACCCCTAGAACCGGTAGTAAATAAACTGAGAACAATGAGCTAATCACATAGCAAGGCCATGCTAAATGTCATATTGCACACATGCCTTGCCTGCAAAATCCAAAGGATTCACAACAAATGTGAGAAACTGTAGATACAGCATCCCTCTTTCATTAAGAAGAGATCAATGTAGCAGCATCACCAGCTACTGTTCAGCAGCTTCCAAAAGGACAAAAATGTAAAGGCACAAATGTATGCATACACATATTAACTGAGTTTTACATGAAACCTTTTCTTTGACCCTGTAGGGTTTTTGCTTTCAGTTTCCTTTAAAAAGAAGAAATGGGAATTTTAGAATACGTTCCCATGCTGTTATATGCACTTAACCAGGGATTTCAGATTTGTCTGTGCTCTCTGTGGTATTTCATAGAGAACAAAAATTGACTGCTATTTCTTTGTTGTTGATTTGTTGTTGTTGTTGAGCAAGGGGTGGGAGGGAAATCATGCAGAGAATTTCCCTTGCTGGCTCAGTCAGCTTTCCATGGAGCATACAGCTGTCTCAAGTGAATTAGAGGAGTGTCCTGAAAACTGCCATTGATCTGTCTAGTCGCTTGTTTAATTTCCCATTGCACTGAAACGGTTCCTCTCTCTGATATAACTGATGGTAATGTACAATAAATATTTCCCTACTGAGATTTATGTCAAATATCAAGAACCTCCTGGGAATGATACATTAGACTTCAAATTTATCATCCTGAAATCAGGAGAGGATTCTGGCTTCTGCGCTGGGATTACACATATGTAGTAAGGTTTTTGTTGGCAGAGTTTATTTTAAATAACGAATGCTATTTTATTCATAAATAAGATCCAGGGATGCAAGCTGCAAGAAACCCATTCATCAGATACCCCTAAGCACACATTCACATTGCGCTACTATGCATATTTCACTAAATATATGCAGCCTAAAAATCAGGGTTATCAAAGGATTAGAATTATAAATTCAGTATGCTGGTAGATTTGGGGAAGCCTGGTAGATTTGGGGAAGCACACATTCACATTGCGCTACTATGCATATTTCACTAAATATATGCAGCCTAAAAATCAGGGTTATCAAAAGATTAGAATTATAAATTCAGTATGCTGGTAGATTTGGGGAAGCCTGGTAGATTTGGGGAAGCACACATTCACATTGCGCTACTATGCATATTTCACTAAATATATGCAGCCTAAAAATCAGGGTTATCAAAGGATTAGAATTATAAATTCAGTATGCTGGTAGATTTGGGGAAGCCTATAGATAGTTAGGGGGGACAAAACAAGGCTGGGGATGCACCTGTGGGATTTTAGTAGGCTTATGGTTTGCCAATTTATTCCTCCATGGCTTGGGTCCTTCACACTGAGATAAGTTTCACGTTACCGAGATGAATGGAAATGAAGTGCTGTGTAATTATTAGTTTTGTTGCCGGCAGATCAATCATTTGTGATGAACTGCTCACAAAGGTCACGTATGACCTTTCGGCTGGAATTTAACTGGCACCACAGTTGTGATTTCCTCACAGCGGCAGTCCCCTGCTGGCTGTATTATAACAGTCTTGGCAGCATTAAAAGGCGGGCCCGCATTCCATGTCATTGGGCTTCTTATAATTATGACAAATGACTAAATGTGTTATTTTCGGCAAAGCAGTGGCAGTCAAAAGGAGGCACTTAGGGTTTGTAAGAGGTGATGGCATGGCATGTCTTCTCCTTTTCTTGACTTAACATGGGGTGAATCATACATGGCCACCCCACTGACAACCGAGCAGAATGTGAATCTCATTTCGCAAGGTTGCTGCTGTTGCTGCTGCACAGCTGTAAGGCTTTCTTGTCATCCCGAAGGAAAACAGAACCCGTAGATTCTGATGTTGCCATACAGTTGACTAAGGAGGGTGAGGCACTAAGGAACCTCACTGGATTTATTTTTGGCACAAATGAATGGGGGGAAAAAATCTCAGACCTCGAGTAGATTTTATTGAGATTATTCATAGATGGGATAAATTCTGGGGTGTGCTACTGCCCGGATGGGGCAGAACGCAGTGGGGTAGTGAAAATGGAGCACCCAATTTGCACTGAAAGATGTTGAAAGAAAATGCAGGGTGTCCTCAATGGTGGGCTATGAGCCAGAATGCTAAAATGCGCTCACCGCCGTGTCTTCTAAGTTCTTGTGGGACCAGTGGGATTTTGCTGCTGCACCTGTGGAGGCAGCAAAACCATGCACGGAGCTGCAGGTGTGCCTGTGTTTTAGTGTGTGCGGAAGCACAAAAACCTCGGCGAGTGCAATTTAGCGTCCCAGCTCATAGTCCACTGCTGGATGTCCTGCATAAGCCACGCCCATAGTGCGATAGTAAAAATTTTAGTAGCCCTTCACTGGAAAAACTGAGGGCCAAAAGATGGGATAAATTGAGGGCCAAAAGATGAGATAAATTGAGGGTCAAAAGAAAACAAAAACACTGCAATTTCACACTGAAAAACAGTCTGCCAAGGCAGAGAAACTGACATGAAGAAAGATCTAAATACGAGTAGGGAAACTTGAGGTAAAATGAACCATCAGCATTTCAGACACAGCAGTAATCTATTTTGAGACTTTAGAATTGTAATTGGTTGGAAATCAGGAACAGTCAGAGTGAGCTCTATTAATGTAGGACAGCAAGCAAGAATGTCGTCATGTGGAAAATTACCACTACCTTCAAAATGAAGCCCTACTTATCTATGGTTTACTAGACAACCCATGCCCCATTGGGTCATTTGTGTCATAGATATTTCCTTACCTAAACAGAGAAACAAAATAGACATGGACAAAGCCGTGGGACAAAAGCTCTGACTTCCTGCCAGCTTCCCCCTTGATTTGATTGTAGTAGGATGATGGCAGGCAGTATCAGAATCCTCCTTGTCCTTCTCCTCATCCTTTTATTTATCTGATCCCACATTTACTTATTTATTTATTTTACAAATAAATCAAGGTGGTGAACATGTCCAACACAACATCTTCCTCCTATTTTCCCCACAACAACACACCTGTGAGATGGGTTGAGCTGAGAGAGTGTGTCTGGCCCCAAAGTCACCAGCTGTCTTTCATCAATGAAGTGGGACTTGAACTTGCAGTCTATTACTTTCTAGCATGTTATCTTAATCACTAGACAAAACTGGCTTCCCTTCCCTTTTCTTTCTACTAGGCAGGTAAGTGGCTGATCCTGGATGGAGGAGGAAGCAAAGAAAGTGAAGACCAGAGCAACACAGCAGCAGCCCGGTAGCTTTGAAGTAGTCACCACCTTTTCAACTATCATCCCTCAAGAGTCATGAGTCTCAGATTTTTTATTCATTCTATAAGTTATCTCATTTAATATTCCTTGCAGAAGTGGTATTTAGCCTGTTTGGACCGGTTCAGGTGAACTGGTAGCAGAAAGTTTGAGTAGTTTAGAGAACTGGCAAATATGGGGAAGGGGGCATGGTCAGAGCCACAGTGACATAGCATAAATTTTGGGGCTCAAAAATTTCACTGAATCCCTCCAGGGGTCTTTAGGATCCATAGCTGTCATGGAGGAACAGTGAGGAACCATAGCACAGGCTGGTGTGGATAGGGATGGTTGGTAAAATTGACAGAACTTTCTGAGATAGTCCAATTGACTTCTTTGATTAGGAAATGTCATTACTGACATTCATTAATGACTCGAACCCCCTCGTGGACTTTTTACATCTAAAAGAAAATGATTTTATGACTTGTGGTCTTAGTATAGATTATAGAGAAAGGGGACTTACAATGTACTCCTATAGAGAGAGGTTGGATTAAAATTGCACTATATAAAATTGCTGAGAGGATGATCAGAAAATGTATATATATGATATCCATTTATTCTCACCCACCATTAGTTAACAGGACAGTTTTGGACAATAGATTAAGACTGCATCAAATTAAACGAAGTGTAACTTTGGAGCAAAGATGTGATCTAAAAGACATATATATCTGATTGCTGTCTGGGTAGCACATCACATGCAGATTCAGTGCCCAAGGCTCCATTGAGGTAATGTGGAATATAAATGGAATTGTTTGTTTGTTTGTTTGTTTGTTTGAATTCTGGACATTGCAAAATTTATGTTTTGCTACACTGAAATTTTGTTCCTGTTTGCTTGTTTATTTTTAACAGAACAAACTCTTGGAGATATGGTTGCTCTTTTGCCAATGTTACCTTGTTAATTGCATCATGGACCTTATCCTGGTTCAATTCCCCCCCCCTATCCCATCTGAAATAAAGCAGCTGGAAATTTGGCACAGTAGCACAGACAAACCTGCCACCAAGGTGCTAGATTTGGAATCTGTGCATTGTTCAGCTGCCCTGGAGTACTGATCATTCCGTTTTGGCATCAGAGGAAACATTTTTCACCCTACACAGATTTTCTATATCATTTCACCAGGTGACTGTGAGGTGCTATTACAGGAGCTACTGTACTTTCATTTGAACAAACTTTTTCAAACTTTTAAAAATCTTTCTTATGCATGGAATTTGTCCATAAAACATGTTTACTCATTTAAATTATTAGTCAGATTCAGAGGGAGGGGAGATCATTTTATTTGATCCAGTGGTTAAGGCACCAGGATGAAAGTGTGAAGAATGTGAAATCTAATCCTGCCTTAGCCATAAAAGTCAGCTACTGACTTTGACCCAGTCCCTTTCTCTCTCATCCCAACCACCTTACAGGGTTATTTTGGTGGGGAAGAAGGAGTAGATATATTCACCCTTCAGTCAAGGGTGAGTTACTGCCCGGATGGGGGGGGACGCAGTGGGGTAGTGAAAATGGAGCTCCACCCCAGAGCATCCAAGTTGCACTGAAAGATGTTGAAAGAAAATACATAAACCACACCCATAGTGTGGTAGTAAAATTTTTGGTAGCCCTTCACTGCATTGAGTTATTTATAAAGTAACTCAATAATTACATTGAGTATAACTCAATAATTATAAATGTATTATTTATCAAAATAAAAATAAGGCAAGATAAAAACTCTAATAAAGAAAAATAGATAACAATATATTCAGTTGCTATTCTCAATAGATATTCTTCTCAGAATTTGAATTGAATTGGGATTTTCTGGTTTAGCTTCAGTATACCACAGAATAGCAATTGCCAGCAAGTAACAGCAGTGAGGTATCTGTTGTTTTGATTAATTTCAGTCTATCAAGCCACCAAATGAGAAATTCTGCAGACCTTTGGACTGATCCATCCAAAATTCTGAATATGCTACAACTTACCAAACGTGAATTTTACCTCTAAACATATCCACCCATCTGCTGATATAGGTACAACTTAGAACAGTTCAAAAACCCAACTAGATTTTCTGGGGTTTATTTTCCTTTTGAAAACCCTTTTGCTTCTTATCCAAGAAGTTCTTCAGTTCTAACTTTCAAAGGAATAAAAACAAGGACGTTCAGTTGCCTTTTAGAAAAATGTTTGGGAAGAAGAGTCATAGAGAATTGTGCTAAGATAAAAGCCAAAAAAGGTCGCTGTTTCTTCAGTTATTTAGGTTTGTGGGAGTGAAGAGGAGATGTGGCTTGACAAAAAGAGAGGAGATGCTGGCTATCAGCTCAGAAACACTTTCAGGCATTTCAAATCTTATATTTGAGGGATTCAAATAACAAAATTTAGGGATAGAAAGAAACAGATTCTTGTTTTTATTGCCAAAATGTATAAACACAAATCACAGGTAAGCTGCCATATCTCATAATTGTAATAACTGATGTTGCAATATTAGGGAGTTGTTGTTGTTGTTGTTGTTGTTGTTGTTGTTGTTGTTGTTGTTATTATTATTATTATTATTATTATTATTATTATTATTATTATTATTATTATTATGATTTGTATGCCGCCCCTCTCCGAAGACTCGGAGCGGCTCACAACAACAATAGATGCAATAAAATACAAATCAAATATAAACTATATTTAAAAACCCCATTATTATAAAAAAACTAACAATTCTAAAACAATCGTACCAATCTCATATGTTGAGTCAGGAAAGGTAAGGGTAAAAATCAATCCCCCCATACTTGGCAGTATAGATGGGTCTTCAACACCTTACGGAAGGCAAGGAGTGTGGGGGCAATTCAAATCTCAGGGGGAGTTGATTCCAGAGGGCCGGGGCCACCACAGAGAAGGCTCTTCTCCTAGGTCCCGCCAGATGATATTGTTTAATCACCAGGCCCGGAGAAGGACAACTCTGTGGGACCTAATCAGCCACTGGGATTCGTGCGGCAGAAGGTGGTTCCATAGGTATTCTGGTCCAATACCATGTAGGGCATTGAATTGTGCCCGGAAACTGACCGGGAGCCAATGCAAGCTGGCCATGACACTTTTCAATTATGTGTTGATTTGGTTTGCCAATCATTGTGCTTAATGCAACTCCCTCCCATCTCAGTATTACATGACTTTATACAAGGGTTTTCAGATGAGGCTAAATCAACTATGGACAGCAGCCAATAGCTAATTTAGTTTGGAGGTTTAACAGAGTAGCTCAATAGTGGATCAGTTATCTAGTGAGGACATAGACTGTTCTTTGCTGGATATCTTCAAGCAAAGACAGGACAGTTTTGATGAAGGAATGCTTTCATTTATATTGCAATATTCTAAGATTTCGCTCTAAAAGTAACCACTAACAGGAGAGAAAGCAATTTCTAGTCCAGATTTATATCTCTTCTTCCAAATGAAATAGCTCTAATTATCAGTAAACAGTTCAACAGGGCTTATTGGGCATAGGACTACAACCTTAGACAACCACTTCACCCTGAAAATAATTGCTAATTTAGCATAAAACAATGTGTGGTCCAAATTCAGCCTTCTGCCTTCTTAACCTCACAGCTCTAACCAAGTGAAGTTTATACTCTTTCATTTTCTCTTCACACTTCATGTCCATCCAGACTCCTTTCTTTTCTGTTCTTCAGTGTTTGGGGTACAAAGAAGCAATTAGAGCAACAGCAATTATTGAAAGAGAGATTATTTCCTTTATTGTTCTTTGCTTTTTTTCAGACACTTTCAATTTAGGGGTAGGAAGAAGCACTTAAGAGCTGTTTGGGGGCCTCTTTTTTGCCTCACTTCCTTTCATAATGATATGTTCTCTCGCTGGGTGATATTCAGCCCCAAGCAAAGGCCTATATACCTCCATCAGAAGTCTTAATTTAGGAGGAAAGAATTAAATTGAAAAGGGCCTATGGGGACTCTTTGTGTAGGGATGAATATTGTCCTCTGTGGTGATGAACACTAAGAGAGTTAACTTGTGTCTACTGGAAAAAGTTCCATCTTGTGGGAACACGGTAAAACAATCACAATGTCTTATGGGAGCGTAATACTAAGCAGGTATAACTGAGCTGAACAACAATCTCTTTACAATCCTTCTTAGAGCAAGTGTGTTACTTAGGTATAAATGTTCCTACAGTAAATACAGTATTCTAAAGATTCAAAGCCTTAGAAGATTTGGCCTCTTACTGCATGATTATTTCCTTTAAAAAAAAATAACAGTGTCCAAACACATTAATCTTAAATATTTAATTTGGGGGGGGGATTATTTTATCCTATTCCATTTTGGATGATGCACTGTCCACGTTTATTTAGCACTGGACAGAAATTCCATTTATTAGATAAGAGTGAAAAATCCAGAGTTTTCTACTATTTCCTGTGGACATTTATTTCTATCTCATGAAAAAAAATAGCTGAGCAAATAAAGGAATAGAATCTTGTCAGAAAAGAGAAGGAATTGCCATGAACCAATAGAGTATTTGTTGGGTTTTTTGATATGGTTGGTTGCACAGTCAATCTGGTGTTTAGATTAGATTTGGCATTTTTGTCCACCTATTGAGTCCCTCTATTTTGTCCACCTATTGAGTTCACCTATTGGCTCTTCTGATGAAACTCGCCCATCATAGTTTGAACCTCTGACATAGCTCTCATCCTCTTCGCATCAACCAAGCCTCACAACCCAACCATCAAGTTACTGAGATTGGTCACACAGTCAGCCAGATGTTCACACTAGATTTGGTATTTTTTATCTACCTATCAAGTCCTTTGCAAGAACATGGAATAGACAGATTATTGTTAGCAATGGTGTGAGCTCCTGTGCTTGCCCCAGTTCCTGCCAACCTAAACATTTGAAAACCTGCAAATGTGAGTAGATAAACAGGTACATGCTTCAGTAGAAAGGTAACAGTCTGCATTGGCTGCCGATCAATTTCCGGTCACAATTCAAAGTGTTGGTTATGACCTTTAAAGCCCTTCATGGCATCGGACCAGAATATCTCCGAGACCGTCTTCTGCCGCACGAATCCCAGCGACCGATTAGGTCCCACAGAGTGGGCCTTCTCCGGGTCCCGTCAACTAAACAATGTCGGTTGGCGGGCCCCAGGGGAAGAGCCTTCTCTGTGGCGGCCCCGGCCCTCTGGAACCAACTCCCCTCAGAGATTAGAACTGCCCCTACTCTCCCTGCCTTCCGTAAAGTTCTTAAAACCCACCTTTGTCGTCAGGCATGGAGGAACTGAAACACCTCCCCCGGCCACGTACAATTTATGTATGGTATGTTTGTGTGTGTGCTTGTTAATATAGTGGGGTTCTTTTTAAAACTATTTTAAATACTTAAATTTATTGAATCTATTTGGATTTGTACAATTGTTTATATTTTTGTTGTGAGCCGCCCCGAGTTCGCGGAGAGGGGCGGCATACAAATCTAAATAATAAATAAATAAATAAATAAACAAACAGTGCTCTGTGACATCATGCTGCCCACATGATCATGGAAATGTCTTTGGACAGCACTGGCTCCAAAGCCCTTGAAATGGAGATGAATACCCCCTCCCATAGTTGGCATTGACTAGTGGAATAAAATCCACAGGGACTTACATAACATACTATTATGTATCTATTTTATTTTAGACCAAGTGTAGGCAAATTTGGCTCTTCTATGACTTGTGGACTTCAACTCCCAGAATTCTTGAGCCAATCATGCTAGCTCAGGAATTTGGGGAGTTGAAGTCCACATGTCATAGAAGAACCAACTTTGCCTACCCCTGCTTTAGACAATATGTTAGATTATTCTCTAATCTGAACAGGTCTGATTGATTTTGGGACCAGTTGATTACAGATAGGTAATCGTTCAGCATTAACACCCATTGAATTAAGAGCGGTATATCTTTTCAAATACCTAATAATGATACTCCCACTATTTTACATTAGGGCTGAGTAGGAAGTGAAGTATATATAGCTCTTTTCTATTCTAAATTGTGAAGAAACAGAAACTAAAAACAATAGCAAGGATTAAAAACCAAACTGAAACAATTCTTTATTTTTTATGAAATTTGCAGACCACCTGACTCCCAACAACTAGAGTCAAGGTCTTATTTAAAAACATCAAACATCACTTAAGGCAGAAATGCTTGCCAAGAAACTGAAAAGCAAATGAGAAAAACTAACTTCCACAGAGGTTCCCAGCCACTTAAAATGTTGTGACCGTGAGCATGCGGATTAAGATCCTAATCTAGCGACAAGTAGGAAAAAAAGATAAATTAATATAAACAAGTTAAAAATTATATTTGGCCTGATTTTTTATTGTATTAATGTAACTTTCCATCTAGACATCATCAGATCAGCTTGGGTCCAAGGCACTATGGAACTTGCCTTTCCATATCTCTGGAGCCACTTAGCAATTAGACCTACCGTATTATAATGCATTTGATTTTGGATGAAATAAAAAACACAACATATGTAAACCCCTTTTGTAAAATAATTAAGAACTGTGAAAGCAAGTATTTTAAGGTTCCTGAACTTTCTTCCTGCTTCTAGCATGCTTATTTCTGAGGAGAAAACTATTGAAGTCTAGATAATCCTTGGCTTAAAACCACAAATAAGACCAACATTTGTGTTGTTGAGTGAGATATTTGTTAAGTGAGCTTTGCCCCATTTTATGACTTTTCTTGCCACAGTTGTTAAGTGAATCATTGCATTTGTTAAATTAGTATTTATTTATTTATTGGATTTGTATGCCGCCCCTCTCCGCAGACTCGGAGGTTGTTAAATGAATCTGGCTTCCCCACGGGCTTTGCTTCTCAGAAGGTCGTAAAAGGGGATCACATGACCTCAGAACACTACAAGGGTCATAAATATGACTCAGTTGTTGAGCATCTGAATTTTGATCAGATGACTATGTGAATGCTGCAATGGTCATTTGTGTGGGAAAAACTATCATAAGTCACCTTTTTGACACTATAGAGCACTGCATACCAAGACAACTGGACACAAGAACAGTTTTTCCCCAAATGCCATCACTCTACTAAACAAATAATTGCCCCACCACTGTCAAACTATACACTAAGACTGCATTTACTATTACTATTAGTCTTCTCATTGATCCTATTACCCATCTCCCCCCACTTATGACTGTATGACTGTAGCTTGCTGCTTGTATCCTTATGGTTTACAGTGTTCCCTTGATTTTCGCGGGTTCGAACTTTGCATATAGCCTATGCCATGGTTTTTCAAAAAATATTAATTAAAAAATACTTTGTGGGTTTTTTCCTATATCACGGTTTTTCCCACCCGATGATGTCATATGTCATCGCCAAACTAATAATTTTTGCAAATAAATAACAAAAAAATAATTATTGTTAATAAATAATTATGTTTATAAATATCAGGATCACTAAGTGTCTTATTCAATGGTGAGTACCAGTAATAATGGTGAGTAAATGGTTGTTAAGAGAATGGGAAATGGCAATTTAGGGGTTTAAAGTGTTAAGGGATGGCTTGTGATACTGTCCATAGCCAAAAATGGTGTATTTACTTCCGCATCTCTACTTCGCGGAAATTCGACTTTCGCGGGCGGTCTCAGAACGCATCCCCCGCGGAAATTGAGGGAACACTGTATATTAATATTGATTGTTTCCTGATTGCTTATTTGTACTCTATGACAATAATTTTGAACCTCATGATTTTGACAAATGTCTCTTTTCTTTTATGTACACTGAGAGCATATGCACCAAAGACAAATTCCTTGTGTGTCCAGTCACACGTGGCCAGTTCTGTTCTGTTCCATTCCATTCCATTCCATTCCATTCCATTCTATTCTATTCTATTCTATTCTATTCTATTCTAGCACCATTGTAATTTTGAATGTTCACTAAGTGAACTATTGTAAATTGTAATCTTGTATAAGATTAGGATATTTTTTCCCCTTTTCCAAAATTTAGAGTTTTAATGTGGGATTTGGTAGAGATCATCCATTTTCAGATATTTGAGTGAGAGATTGACCGATATAATGCATTTTTGCTTCCAATCACATTTTCTTCTTTGGCCATGCCGAGCCAAGGTCACAATTTCTTGAAAAGCAAATATAATGAACCCGATGATTTCATTTGTTACTGGAATATAGACTGTGACATGACATTGTTTGGAATATATTTTATAGACTTTGGTAGAGACGATACATTCAATAGCAGGAGGAGAATTTCAATTATGCTTCCTTCCCCCCTCACAGCATATATTGCCTTTCTCTCTCTGAATAAAACCCACCCTTTGTAATGTTGATCTTTACCATTCTTTTCCGGTGTTCTGTATCCTCTTTGTCCTTTTCGACCACGCACACAACAAAAATCAATTATTGACAGATCAAGATCAGGGGAAAAATGGTCTGAAATGAAAAACCACAAATGTTAGGTATCTTTCAGGGGCCTTTATCATTGAGGAGATGTGACCTTAAGTGTCAGAGTGGGGGGTGGGTCCAGCAGGTTGAATTGTGCCTATTTTATCCACTAAAGTGAACAGACGTACGGGTGTGCTATAGCGCCTAACTTCTGAATTTAATTCCTTTTTAACACGGAAGGCCAAAAGCCACATTTTTAGAAAGAAGCTCCTGAAACAGGCCAGCTGCCCAGGCCTTTTAAACAATCTGTACAATCTGTACCGCTGTCTTTCCTTGCTTGTCCCCCTGCTTATAGCTTTGATTGATGATTTAGCATGTGGAAAACGGCCACCTGAGTTTTCTGAAGGGTGGTCAATGTATATTTGACCCCAAGAGGCCACAGAGCAAATATATATGCATTTCAATAACTTTGTTTTTGGTACCTGAAGGAGGGAGGGGAAATCATTCACAGTGGTGGGAGAGGGGGGAATTGATGAAATTAAATCCTTCTGCCTGAGAGCATCTTGGAAAGGATCTTAAGAGACTGCGGTCATTGTCTCTCTGGTCAACTTCTCTTAGTTTTTCAGGTTTTTAGCCCTTTCATCTTTTTCCCGCCTAAAAATAAAATGCATTGTAAGAAGTTAGCATCCACCCCTCTCCTAGGAAATATTAAAAAGGCAGGATATTATATAGAATATCCCCAGAAACATGCTTTTAGGCAGAAAAAAGACTTGTTCTTAGTAGCCGCCACCTTTGTCAATGTGCCATCAAGGAATGGCCCAGCTCACTCATCCCCCCACCAATCTATTCTACATAACAAAGATCTACCTCCTTTAGACAGCCATATTAGGAATTGCCCAAAGTGCAGTGTTACAGGAAACGGGGAATGTTTTGCCAATAACATGGTATATGCCTCATTTCTACAGCCTATGCGAACTTTTAATTATAGCTTTAATTTCTCTTTAGCTCATTTTGGATCATTAGGTTTGTCCCTTGCCAACCTTTATTTTTGAGTGGTTCTACAAACTAGAGTTATACCTGGGCATTTTACAATCCCCAGGCTATATCTAGCTTTTTGGCTGTCCCCGTCCAGCCCATGTGAATTCCACTGGAAGTTAGAAAATAAAAGGTAATTAATGGTAGGAAGTTAGCACCCATCCCTCTCCTAGAAAAAATGAAATATCCTAGAAAATATTAAAAAGGCAGGATATTATATAGAATATCCTCGAAAACATGCTTTTAGGCAGAAAAAAGACTCACTCTTAGTAGTCCCCGCCTTTGTCAATGTGTCATCAAGGAATGGCTTTGCTCATTCATTATTTAGATTTGTATGCCGCCCCTCTCCGCAGACTCGGGGCGGCTCACAGCAAGATACAACAATTCATAACAAATCCAAATATAATTTAAAATATTTAAAAAGAACCCCATTTTACTAACAAACACACACACAAACATACCATGCATAAATTGTACATGCCCGGGGGAGGTGTTTCAGTTCCCCCATGCCTGTCGACAAAGGTGGGTTTTAAGGAGTTTACGGAAGGCAGGGAGAGTAGGGGCAGTTCTAATCTCTGGGGGGAGTTGGTTCCAGAGAGTCGGGGCCGCCACAGAGAAGGCTCTTCCCCTGGGGCCCGCCAACCGATATTGTTTAGTTGACTCATCCCCACCACCTTTGTTAATAGTCGGGACCAATCTATGCTACATAACAAAGATCTACCTCCTTTATATAGCCATATTAGGAATTGCCCAAAGTGCTTTCAATACACCATCACTTGAACTCAAAAACACAGCCTGCATGGCCCCATGGGAGTCTGACAGCCAATCAGAATGCATTTATTTATTTTATTTTATTTATTTTATTTATTTATTTTGTCCAATACACAATAATATACAATGAAGCTTATAGAGATATAGTAGAGAAGATATATGAGATATAGGAGAGACAATAGGACAGGGGATGGAAGGCACTCTAGTGCGCTTATGTACGCCCCTTACTGACCTCTTAGGAATCTGGAGAGGTCAACCGTGGATAGTCTAAGAGGGGTTAGGGGATGATACTATGGAGTCCAGTAATGAGTTCCATGCTTCAACAACTCAATTACTAAAGTCGTATTTTTTACAGTCAGGTTTGGAGCGGTTAATATTAAGCTTGAATCTGTTGTGTGCTCTTGTGTTGTTGTGGTTGAAGCTGAAGTAGTCTTTGATAGGCAGCATATGATCTTGTGGGCAATACTTAGATCATATTTAAGGCGTCATAGTTCTAAGCTTTCAAGACCCAGGATTGTAAGTCTAGTTTAGGCCCACAGAGTGGGCATAAAACAAGGAACTCTCAGCATCTTGGCCCCTTTTTTCTCTTCACCCAACATCTGGAAGCATGTGATCCACCTTTTCTGTTCAGGAGGTCATGCCATGTGCTCATGCCCTACATTAAACCTTCTTTCCAAGCAACTTCCATAAATCCAGTGTCTTTTTCCCACTTGGAACTGAACCCAGAAGAATCTTCCTCACAACAACATAATTATTGGAGGAAGAATAAAAAGAAAGCATGCATATTTGTTTGTTTGTTTGTTTGTTTGTTATTTATTTATTATTTATTTATTTCTTTATTTATTAGATTTGTATGCCGCTCCTCTCCATAGACTCAGGGCGGCGAACAACAATAAATCAATAAATCAATCAATCAATCTAAGAAGGAGATGGGACTTGCTGCCAAGTTGGCCAATGAAGATTGTCAATGTGATGAACTTTCAACTAGGTGGAGAAACCTCTGAGAGTTCAGATTCAGGTTTCTCCCAGATGTGCCAACATGGCTCTGTTAATAAATTGGAACTTTGGGGGATCCTTTGCCTCACCCTCTGATTTACTTTTAGATGCTATTTGGAATCCTGACACTTGTGAATGGGATTGGGATGGCTACTTTCAATTTGATCTTATTAACTAGGACAGTGATGATTAACTTTTTCCGAACCGAGTGCTGAAACCATATGTTGTGATTCCGTCTGAGGCCCCTCAGGGAACGGCTGATCCTCTGCCGGCTTCCTGCTCAGAGGGGGAGGATGAGGAACAGGAGGTTCAGGCAGACGGGGAGGAGGAATCTCAGGCTGAGGGAGAGGGAGGACAGCCAGAGTCCCCCGAGAGGGAGCTCTCCCCAGCAAGCAGCCTGGATTCCTTAGATGAAAATGCACAAGCAATAATCGATCTCCGGCAGAGAAGAGCAACACAACAAAGGGGACAATTAGCCAGGTACTTTCAGCACTAAAGAGGCAACAGCTGGGTTTGGGTGTGGTGCTCTCTGGAAAGGCTGAAAAGGCAGACCCACCCTTCCTGGCTTGTGGAGTATTATCTTTGGGAGTCCTGGGACCTGGCTGTGATCTTTGGCGTCTTGGAATTCTGGTTTGTGACTTTGAATACTGAAACCTTGGGGGGGAAAGGTGTGGGTCTTATTCTCTACAGTGGTGGGTGTGCCAGCAAGAAGTCTGCTGTATTGTCTGGCCATCAGGACTCTGCTGTGAAGTCTCATAGCCTGCCTGTTGGGAAGAACAGGTTTTTCTCTGTGTTTATTTTTCAAACTATAAAGTGCTTTTGATTTTACCAGCGTGTCTGGCTGCTTTTTCCAGTTGGTGTTGAAGTCTGGGGGCACCCAGACAGAACACCATATAGAATTCTTTATTGGCCAAGTGTGATTGGACACACAAGGAATTTGTCTTTGGTGCATATGCTCTCAGTGTACATAAAAGAAAAAGATACATTTGTCAAGAATCATGAGGTACAACACTTAATGATTGTCATAGGGGTCAAATAAGCAATGACGAAACAATAAATATTAATAAAAATCTTAAGAATACAAGCAACAAGTTACAGTCATACAGTCATAAGTGGGAGGAAATGGGTGATAGAAATGATGAGAAAAAACTAGTAGAAGTAGTAGTGCAGCCTTAGTAAGTATTTGACAGTGCTGAGGGAATTATTTGTTTATCAGAGTGATGGCGTTCAGGAAAAAATGTGCATCCAAACCCCCAAAATGCAATGAATGTATGCATAGCCCCCACCCCTGTGCAGCCTTAGTAAGTATTTGACAGTGTTGAGGGAATTATTTGTTTAGCAGAGTGATGGCATTCAAGAAAAAATGTGCATCCAACCCCCCAAAATGCAATGTATGCATGCATAGCCCCCACCCCAGTGCATGCACGCATGCCCCAGCCACACCCAGCCTCCTGCAGGGGGCACATGTGCATGTGTGGTAGAGCTGAACTGTAACAATGGCTCACAAGGCCACAGAGAAGGTGCTGCACGTATACCATAGGTTCGCCATCATGGAACTAGGACATCCATTCTCTTTCTTTATTAGTATTTAATTTTGACAGAGCAAGAATTAAATATTGGTTCTTCCCTTTGCCACAGGATCCTGAATACTTTTACAGAAATCTTGATTTCTAGTTTTCAACAACTCACCAAATCATCTCACAGAAGTTAATTGATTCCCAAAGTCTAAATCACACTGATATTATGACATATTTCAAACATCAGGAGCTTTTGCCAAGAGAAGAGAACTCATATGTCATGAAACCTATGAGAAATATATAATTTACATCAGTCTCTTCTCACGACTGACATAAATTTTAGATTGCACATCAATTGTGTCATGATATTATGCCATATGATGACTTCTTTCTAATGCTTATGTCTACACGAATTTCAGTTCCATGGAAGACACCCACAGTTGCAAGTCTACTAGAGGTGAAGTCACCTTGTTCAAATGGCATGATTGCACATTCAGGGTGTTTTTGTTTTTTGATCCAAGTTTTGAACATGGTAATTGGAGCCTGCTTTCTAAATTAATTCCATACAGTAGCTGATATGATGTGT
This sequence comes from Erythrolamprus reginae, assembly GCF_031021105.1. Classification (NCBI taxonomy): domain Eukaryota; kingdom Metazoa; phylum Chordata; class Lepidosauria; order Squamata; family Dipsadidae; genus Erythrolamprus; species Erythrolamprus reginae. The sequence continues at coordinate 186,489,837 of NC_091952.1, read as the reverse complement.
GGATGCAGATCAGTGTTTTTCAAATCTGGCAACTTTAAGAAGTGTGAATTTCAACTCCCAGAAAGCTGTGACATCTTCAGCAGAGGTATCAAACTCATGTGATCCCAGTGGCATCATGTGACATATTGGGGCTCCCCCCCTTTGCTAAACTAGACATGAGCGTGGCCAGCACGTGACCCATCTGGCCAACAGGCCTGGAGTTGGACAGCCCTGATCTCCAGTAGCCTTTCCATGTGATGCAATACACAGAGCAATTTCCACTTCATTAAAGAATGCTATTGAACTACATGACGTGTTTTGTTTGGTAAGATATTTTTTCCAAATGAAAATTACTTTTTTGTCATTTTTTTTCTCTGCTTTTTTTTCTTATGTGGATAAAGATATATTATTCTTTTTTGCCACAAAAAAAAGAAGAAGCAAGCCCAAGCCTCATAAAGTGATAAAACCATGTACTTTTCAGCTCTGCTAATCAGTCTATAGCATAACCTCTTGTCTTCTAAAGTCTTTGGATTATACTGTTTATATTCATGTAATCATGTGTAACATCCACTCAAGTCAAATGTTCATTATAAATTAAAGTTAAGCACATACTTAAGTGTTTTGATGACTTACCACAGTTTAAGTGCCAGATGCTGCCACGGTAGCTATATCACATTGTGACAGATGATATCATCCCTGTGTAGTCTAACTTCATGTTTACATACAACATGGAAATAAAATAGGAAGTGAAATAGGAATATTATCATAGGCATTCTCAGGGATCCCAAGTCCACGGAGAGGGACGGCATACAAGTCCAATAAATAAATAAGTAAGTAAGTAAGTAAGTAAGTAAGTAAGTAAGTAAGTAAGTAAGTAAGTAAGTAAGTAAATAAATAAATAAATAAATAAATAAATAATGTTCCAACCATTACTCTTTTTGTACACATAGAAGGAAAGAAAGATACTAAAACTACAGGCTGTAATTTTCACTTACCGGTATTTGTACAGCCATGTGGTCATTTGAACACATTTCATGTACAGTAGTTATTAAATAGAAATCTCAACTCCTAAAAGATTTTTGTGAGAAAGGCCTGTTTCATATTTTACAGTGTTATGATGGGAACTAGAGGGTTGGGTTTTTGTTTTGTTTTTTAAAAAGCAGGGAAATAAAAATGCTAAACACAAGAATTGAAATTGAGCTTCCCTTATAAGCAAAGTAAATGATTTAGTGATGTTCTTTTTAGGTTAAATGAGGCAGGAGATCACAAACTAAAAGCCACTTAAATATGATTTTAAAATTAATTATGCTTCACCCCCATAATAGTATTTAAATTGCATTTAAATTGACTATCACGTATTGGTTTTGTTACATAGTAAATGTCATTTTGTTGTGGAATCATGGTAAATATAGAGGTTTTGTGTTGAATCAAGATAAAATGAGAATAGTCCATGATGTGATTGCAATATACACTCATGACAAAAGTTGATAACAGAAAATCAAGCATCTGACTTGACTTTTATAAAGCAGACATATTAAATCTATACTTAATAGTAGCATAGAGCTACCACAAGAAAGAGTTGGCAAAACAGTTGGCTTAGTTCAAATTGGATCTGACCAAGAAGCAGGACCCCTAGATTTAGTACAATATTGAAAATGGAAATGTGGTCCACCAAATGGTTGTTCAGACAAATGGTTGTCCAGATAGTTTTTGAATTTTACTTCATCCAAATCAATAAAAACTGGCTGAAGCATTCAATAATCTTGATCAACTTTATTGCTAGGGTGCTATTTCCATCAATAAGAATAAGGGCTCACAAATTCAACTGCAAATCATAAGAAACATGGTTGACATCTAAGACTTTTTACAAATGATTTCTTAATACAGGACATTTCTATTCAGGATTCTGAAGTTCTTGCATATAACAACACCCAGTTTAACAAAACTTTCATTCCTACCGCCATCAACAAAAACTATGATTCTGGAATGTTCTGCCTGGCACAACATTGAATATTCAGAACACATTTCAGTACTGATAGTAACTAGGGGATTTTAGACATTGCTAGAGTGACTGGACCAAAATATGAAATTAAAAGATTTAATTTTATTATTTATTTATTTGTTTGTTTGTTTGTTTGTTTTTATGCCACCATTCTCCTTAGATTCCTTAGACCCCTATTGCTAGCAATAGTACTTTTTAACAGAGCCAGCATATTGCCCCCACAATCCAGGTCCTCATTTTACCCACCTTGGAAGGATGGAAGGCTGAGTCAACTTTGAGCCGGTGATGAGATTTGAGCCGCTGACCTACAGATCTACAGTCAGCTTCAGTGGCCTGCAGTACATCACTCTACTTGCTGCGCCACCCCGGCTCTATATATACTATAATTCCAAAATATCCCAGACAATTTAAATTGAAATTCCTTTTGTAATTTGTTTTCAAAACTTGATAAGTAATATAACTGATATAAAGTATTAATATCCATATTAGCTCATAAAATCCACCTCAAAGGGGAGAGAGGCAGCAAGAATTGTCTGCCGTTTGCGCTAGAGTTATACTATATTCAGCCATTCATTTAGCAACTGTTCAAAGTTACAGTGGCACTGGAAAAAGCGACTCACACTTATGACTTATGACATGATCAAATGTGAGTGCTTGGCAACTAGCATATATTTACAATGTCCACAACATTCTGGAGTCACGTGATTGCCATTTGCATCTAAAATTAAATCAGAGTCTGAGGCAAAGTATCCCTCAAAGTTTCAATTTATTAGCAGAGCCATGTTGGCGCATCTGGGAGAAACCCGTATCTGAAGTCCCAGGGGTTTTGCCACCCAGTTGAAAGTTCAAGCCCTTGTCCCCACACCACCAAGTCCATCACGTTGACCAATCTCCAACTGCCAACCTGGCAGGATCAATCCCTCTCCTTCCATGCAGGTGTGTGAAGACAAAGGGTGACCTTGACTATCTAGAAAGAATTTGTTATGGCTACATACAGACAGTCCTCATGTAATCATGCAAGTACAAGTGCACTAGAGTGCCTTCCGTCCCCTGTCCTATTGCACTCCTATATCTCCTATACCTTTCTTCTATTCCTATATCTCTTCTTCTATTATTTCATTGATATGTTCTATTACTATATCTTCTTATCTATTATTTCTTAGATATATATTTACTATGAGTATCTCCTCTATAACCTTCATCATGTATTTTACTATGTGTATATAGATATATACCCACTAAAACCCTCATTGTGTATTGGACAAAATAAATAAATTAAATAAATAAATAAAAATAAATAAATTACCCCTCCCAAATTTCCATAATAAAGAATACATATTAAAATAGTATAAAATGCGGCAAGCCAAGGATCCCCACCAAAATGGCTTCAGCCTGACACCTTTCATCTAATAGAAGATCAAGATCATTCAGAATAGAAGTTTTTCGCTAAGGAAAAAATCCTACATGATTCTACAGCCAATGATGTTACAATGATGTTAAATGAAACCGAGGCCTTACTTATTCAACAGCCTGTTTATCATGTTGTCCATAAGGAAAACATGACAACAATTCTTTTCTCCTGTTATCAATCCACAAACACAGGATTCAAAAACGTGTTAACCTCTGAATCACAAAGAAGCTCATGGCATTTTGACAAAATGGAGACATCCTGTATTTACATGAATGTTGATGCCATTCAATGATGCAATCATGAATGTTGATGCAATTCAATATACAATATACAATTTATTTGTAGAAGTATAAAGATAGGTTCCTAATATTCCAGTAAGCTTCCTGGAGATCTATGTGACTGAAGTTTCTTTCCTGTACTGGGATCAATCAGTCAAATTCTCTAAGCTGTCTGGTTCTTGAGGAGTGTTTTAACAAAAGTATTACAGTCTGCTGTACATGCAATCTCAGCGCCGATTACTTTTATCTTTTCATCTTTTGTTTTCTTCTTCGTAATCTTTTTCTCCAGAGGTTTTGTGTGCAGAAAGTAAGTCAATTCTCCGAGTTGACTGCTTTATATCTTCTTTGACCACTGGTGTGCCCCTAAATGACCTTTCAGAGATCATTATTTTAAAAAAATAAAAAATAAAACCGGTAAGCATTTTCAATAGCAGAAAACCTAGAGCTGTTTGCTTCCAAAACAAAGGAAAAAAGAGAACATAAGAAAACAGATTCTATATTTTTATTTTTATTTTTTAAAAATGGGTTCCCTAATTAAAGGGAACTAAATAATATACAAAATACATCATAGTAGGATTTTTAAAAAATGATTTAAAGAGATTTGTGTAACCTTATTAAAATCAGTAGAACTTAATCTATCAGTATAGAGGTAGAAGGGACCTTGGAGATCTTCTAGTCCAATCCCCTGTTGAAGCAAGAAACCCTATACCCATGATGGTGAGGAACCTATGACACGCATGCCAGGTGGCATGTGGAGCTATATTTGCCACCACGCCAACCATTACCCTAGCTCAACTCCAGTGTGCATGTGCATGCTGGGCAGCCTATTTTAGCTCATGTAGAGGCTCTTGGAGGACGTTTTCAGCCTCCAGAGGGCCCGGGGAAGCCATTTTTGCCCTCTCCAAGCTCCAGGGAAGCCTCTGGAGCCTGGGGATGGCAAAAAAAATAGGCCTACAAGGCCCACCAGAAGTCAGAAAATGGGGGAACATGCATGTGTGAAGAGGTGGGGCAGCAGGGTTATGGGGTACAGGGGTAATTGAATTATGGGTGTGGTCATGTGTGCGTATGTGCCTTCTCCAGGTCCCGTCAACTAAACAATGTCATTGGCAGGGCCTAGGAGAAGAGCCTTCTCCATGGGGGGGGGTGGCCCTCTTGAATCAGCTCCTCCCAGAGATTCATACTGCCCCATCCTCTTCACCCTCCACGAGAATCTGAAAACCTATTTATGCCACCAAGCTTGTGGTCACTGGACTCTAGCCTCTGGCCAATGAGTGGGTGGTATGTTTGCGGTTTGAATCGGAATGAATGGTTTTTAATGTTTTAGCCTTTTTAGAATGGTTTTAGATTAGTTATTTATATTAATTGGATTTCAGATGTGTTATTGTATATTACATTGTATATTATATTGTATATTATATGATTCGACACAAAAATATGTAACCCTTCCCTGGTGCAGAGCTGAAGGGATTGGATGCTGTAGCCTGGAGGATACTTTTCTGCCTTACAAGGCAAAGGTTGCAGGTTCAAGTCCCAGTGGGTATGGCTAGCTGAAGAGGCCAAAATAAGGCCGAAATAGATCTATCCTAGTCTCCCTTAATTTTCAAATTCAGCAAAAAAAACATGTGACATATATATGTGTGTGTGTGTGTGTGTGTGTGTGTGTGTGCTGTGAGCTGCCCCGAGTCCATGGCCAGGGGTGGCATATGAGAGGGGCGGCATACAATAAATAAATAATAAATAAATAGTATGTATGCACTTTTAGCACCTGAGGGAAAAAACCCTCAGATGCTAAAACGGGCCTACCAGGTCCACCAGAAGTCGAAAAATGGGGGGGGGGGGGCATGCATGTATGGAGGGGTGGGGCAGCAGGATGGTGGGATATGGGGGGCATTGAATTATGGGTGAAGGCATGTGCACGCATGTGCTTTTAGCACCCGAGGGGAAAAAAGGTTTGCCATCACTACTCTATACCAATCCAGACAAGTGGCTGTTCAGTCTCCTTAAAAACCTCCAGTGATGGAGTGCCTGCAAGTTTTGAAGGCAAGCGACTTCAATGGTTAATTTTTCTCACTCCTTAGCTTTAGGTTGCTTCTCTCTCCTTGATTAGCTTATGTTCTGTCGGGCTTTCTGGTAGACTCCTCCCAAAAATTTGCAGATACAAATTTCAGACACACACACGTTTGAAAATTCAAAACAATGTTCTTTATAATGAAAATTCACTTAACCTAAGCCCTCTTTTGGTATAGCAAAGAGCACCCGTCTCCAAACAAACTGGTAATTTGTACAAGTCCCTTATCAGTTCTGTGATACCTAGCTTGCAGCTGTGAGGCAATTCACAGTCCTTCTTCTTTCACAAAGTGAAACACACTTTGCTCTGGTTTAGTTTCAAAGCGGGGGGGAAATCAGCACACAAAAGGTCAAAGTCAGTAAAGCAGTCACGAAACACAACGATCAGATAATCCTCCACAATGGCCAAACCCACAGGCTGCTATTTATAGCAGCCTCACTAATTACCACAGCCCCACCCAACCACAGGTGGCCTCATTTTCTTTGATAATAATCTCTCAGTTGTTGTTGCCTATGCATCGGTCTCCGCATGTGTGGCTGTATCATTAACTCTTGTTCTGAATCCATGGAGGAGCTAGATAATTGATCTCCTTCTGAGCTGTCTGCCACACTCTCCTCCTCCCTGTCACTCATGTCTTCTTGGTCAGAGGAGCCTTCATCAGCAGATTCTACCGGGGGCAAAACAGGCCTGCAGCATGTGGATGTCTCCCCCACATCCACAGTCCTTGGGGCAGGAGCTGGGCCAGAGCTAATCACAACAGCTTATATCCATTGCCTTCTAGTGCTTTGGAAAATAAGGAAGATTTTATTTAGATAGGATCGTGCCTTTACATTTCTAGATATACTAAATTTAGGGCGATTTGGGAGATATTTGTCCTGAGTCTGAAAAAGACAAGTGTGTAATTTTTTTAAAGTAATAAATTCATGCAATTTCTAATTGAGCATACTCCTAAGTAAATATTCATTGGACTGAAACTTTAAACCATTTTCCTACCACAGTCCAATATCTGTTCCATTTTTACTGCATTCCAGAATAGCATGACTAACACTGTTCCCCCACAATGTGTACATTACTAAATGCTGATATTAAAATATACTTGACACATTACCCTTGTTTTCAGGGATTCTTTGATATTCTTCATTCAAAAATCATTTCATGCCATGAACAAATGCTAACAGTGAGTCATTTATCAATGTTCAAAAGCACTACTTTTGCATCATAGATGCTTGGGTGACCTTACTATTTATGCCGCTAGTTATAAGAACTACTCATTTTCTCATACTGCGAAAATACTGCAGAAATATGGTTATCTATAATTATTATTTGCTACTGCATTGAAGTTTAATGCAGGGCTCTTAGCTATTTTCAAAAGTACAGTATTTTTATTCAAAAGCCTACAAATGCAGAAGTATTTTGAAATGAATGAAAGTGGTGATATGAATTATGTGAACCTTTATCTGGATCACAAACTTAATATTAATATAACATAAAAATATAATCAATCATTTTAATATGCAGCCACGTTCCCTGTTGAAAATATCAATTTTCTGTGAATTCCAACATAAGAAATCACTGCTGACAATTTCACACAAAAGTGATATAGTGGTGAAAAATACATACTTTGGGCCTTGATAGGAGTTCATAAATATAGTCTTTATTTTGGTAAGATTTCCAATCAAAATACAAGATTTTATAAGGAAAACTAAAATAATTCAGTTACAAATCAAGGCTTCTTTTATTGCAGATTGCAAGGGGATTATTTGGCAAATAGATCTTTTCCCTTGCAGACATGAAAAATGTCCCATTGTGGCTGCATTTGTTTAAGATGATTGACCAAAAAAGCAAAGCAGGAGGAGGGGGGAGGAGGGAGGGAAAGGGAGGAGGAGGAGGAGAAGGAGAAGGAGAAAGAGAAGGAGAAGGAGAAGGAGAAGGGAAAGGGGGGGAGGAGTAAGAGGAGGAGGAAGAAGAAGAAGAAGAGGAGGAGGAGGAAGAGGAAGAGGAAAGAGAAGAAGGAGAAGGAGAAGGAGAAGGAGAAGGAGAAGAAGAAGAAGAAGAAGAAGAAGAAGAAGAAGAAGAAGAAGAAGAAGAAGAAGAAGAAGGGAAAATAAAACAAAACCTTGGGAGTGCCACTCATTTCTTTAATTAAGAGAAATTTTTTGAACAACATAAAGCCTGGGTGGATTGCAAACTAACCAGACACCATGGTATTTATTCTGAAATCTTCTCCAAATGTAGAAGTCTGAGGTTCTTGGTGTCCTCTGAGCTTGTTTGTTTGTTTCTTTGTTTTTGCAGAGGTTTTGTTACCAAATAAAGCAACATCTTCAGTGCCAACAAAACCTTTTTCATGCTATTAACATCCCACCTTTATGAATAACTCAAGACAGCAAACTTATCTAATAAATTTTCCTCCTATTTTTTCTACAGCAACCAATCTATGAGATGAGTTGGGTAGAGAGGAAAACACTGGCCCCAAATCACCCATATGTAAGCTGGCACAAGTAGGATTAGAACTCAGTTTCCTGGTGATCTGTCTGGGTGCCCCCAGACTTCAACACCAACTGGAAAAAGCAGCCAGACACGCTGGTAAAAGCAAAAGCAGTTTGAAAAATAAACACAGAGAAAAACCTGTTCTTCCCAACAGGCAGGCTATGAGACTTCACAGCAGAGTCCTGATGGCCAGACAATACAGCAGACTTCTTGCTGGCACACCCACCACTGTAGAGAATAAGACCCACACCTTTTTCCCCCAAGGTTTCAGTATTCAAAGTCACAAACCAGAATTCCAAGACGCCAAAGATCACAGCCAGGTCCCAGGACTCCCAAAGATAATACTCCACAAGCCAGGAAGGGTGGGTCTGCCTTTTCAGCCTTTCCAGAGAGCACCACACTCAAACCCAGCTGTTGCCTCTTTAGTGCTGAAAGTACCTGGCTAATTGTCCCCTTCGTTGTGTTGCTCTTCTCTGCCGGAGATCGATTATTGCTTGTGCATTTTCATCTAAGGAATCCAGGCTGCTTGCTGGGGAGAGCTCCCTCTCGGGGGACTCTGGCTGTCCTCCCTCTCCCTCAGCCTGAGATTTCTCCTCCCCATCTGCCTAAACCTCCTGTTCCTCATCCTCTCCCTCTGAGCAGGAAGCCGGCAGAGGATCAGCCGTTCCCTGAGGGGCCTCAGACGGAATCACAACACCTGGTTTCTAGCCTGGTGCTTTAAACACTAGACCAGGGCTGTCAAACTTGTAGCCCACGGGTTAGATGTGTCACACGCCCAGTTTAGCAGGGGGGGGAGTTGTGATGCATCACATGACAACATGAGTTTGACACCCCTACACTAGAACATACTAGCTGGCTGTTGTCTTCTAAACATAGGACCAGGGGTGGGCTGCTGCCCAGCCTGAGGGTCGGGGGAATGCAGTGGGGTAGCGAAAATGGAGTTCCACCCCAGAGCACCCAATTTGCACTGAAAGATATTGAAAGAAAATGCAGAGTGTCCTGCATAAGCCACACCCACAGTGTGGTAGTAAAAATTTTGGTAGCCTTCACTGCACAGGACTATATCTTTCTTCGATTCTTATGTTAATGCTTTTCTGGATTTTCATTAGTGATCTTTCTGTGCCTAGATCGGCATCTCTGCTCTATAGGAAACTATGTATACAATTTAAAATCATAAGCAATACATGCCAGCCTCTTCCCAATGCAGCAGGCAAATCAAAATCATCCCTCTGGTAATGGAGGTTATAAAGCACCAAAAGGTTTATGAGCCCAGCCTATTATCTAAGACAGGGCTGAGTGCTCGCCATTCCTCTTTTACATGAAGTCATGGCCAGTCACATATCTTGAGGGTATAATTGTGTCAACAGATGAAAAAAAAGTAGAGACAGTAAGAAAAAAAAATAACACAGGAGAAAATTTCTAACTATATTTTTATACTTTATCATGTAGACTGAAACCTACAGAATGGTTTTTAAAAAGTCTACATATTTTGAATAAATAAGGAGAGAAATCTCACTATGAAAATAATGGGAGGTTTAATTATATGCAATTTGCTTCAACTGAACAGCTGATACAGTCATCTCCTGCAAGATATAACATTAACAATATAAGGAAAATTACCTTGTTTCTTGTTCACCCAGTTATTTCTCCAACCACTCTCTTTGAAATAAACTTATTAACATAGTTCATATTAATTAAAAGTAGCTCTAATACTGATTGAAACTAGATGTTTCAGAAGAGCTAGATGAATTTCCAGTGCTATTGTAAAACCATTATTATTATTATTATTATTATTATTATTATTATTATTATTATTATTATTATTATTATTATTATTATTATCAGCACACATAATTAGCCACTACATCATGCAGTCCTAGGTGCTTGGGAAGCATCCGACTGGTGATGAAATACGAAATCCAGCATAGTGATCTTGTTTGCTCTGTTATATTGATAATAATAATAATAATAATAATAATAATAATAATAATAATAATAATAATAATTCTGAATATGTAAAAAACTGTCAATTTGTGTAAATCTTCACGGCACCATCTGTGCCTATTTGTCTATCTATATATTTAATATACATGTTAATCTTGGAGCAAAGTCCCCCTAAAAACAGTGAGAATTACTTTCAAACAAACAAATAAACAGGCAAATAAATAAATATTACACACACATACACACACAATGCTATTTGCATTTAGCCACTGGATATGTGCATCTCATTAATAAAAATAAAATAAAATTAAGCCACACCATTGTAATTACTAGATTAGTACTATTGGCAGCCTGCCCATACAAAACATACAAAATAGTCAAGAACATCTGTAAACAGACATGGGGCATAAGCTAAAGTAGCTGCAATATTCCAGTCTCTGTGATTTGAAATTTTGTATCTAAAAAAATGGGCTCCTCTTAACTGGTCAAAAGCTACATTTCCCTTCCGGTCCAGATAATAAATTTCTTACCTATATTTGCAATTGTAGTCTCTGTGTCATTTTTCAAGGCCAGCCCAATATATTGTATTGTAATAATTTAGCTGAGAAATGATAAAGTACGGGTCACTGTCTTTTCAGTGCTTGCTGGCCTATGAAGTGATACCACTAGTTAACCCACCAAAGGTGGATGTCTCTCCAGGGATGAAATCCAGCAGGTTCTGACAGATTCTGGAGAACCGGTAGCGGAAATTTTGTAGTTGGGAGAATCAGCAAATACCACATCTGCCTGGTCACAGGAATGGGGAGGCAATCTAGATTTTGCAGTATCCTTCCCCTGCCACGCCCACCATGCCACACTCACAGAAACGGTATTAAAAAATAATGGATTTCTCCACTGTGTCTCTCCCACTGACAGTTTTCACATACTGCTTCATCTACAGCTATGATTTCAGAAAAATCTTCAGATTACATGCTAGCAATGTCAGGGGAATTGCTACAACATCAATAAGTCAATGCAGAGCAACTATGAAATATGAACATTTCTGAACTAGCAATAATTCAATGTTGTTTTGACTCAGCTATAGTTTGTGTTGTATATGGGAGGACACCACTTATTTTACATGCCAGTTGCGGATTGGCTAAAATGTAGCTTCTGCTCTGGCAATCTCACACTACTTACCAGAGCTTACAAAACTTTTGCCAGACCCATCCTCGAATACAGCTCATCCTTTTGGAACCCATATCGCATCTCAGACATCAACACCCTTGAAAATGTCCAAAGATACGTCACCAGAAGAGCCCTTCACTCCTCCACTCGAAACAGAATACCCTATGAGACTAGACTTTCAGTCCTGGGCCTAGAAAGCCTAGAACTAAGATGCCTTAAACAAGATCTAAGTATTGCCCACAAGATCATATGCTGCAACGTCCTGCCTGTCGGCGACTACTTCAGCTTCAACCACAACAACACAAAAGCACACAACAGATTTAAACTTAATATTAACCGCTCCAAACTTGACTGTAAAAAATATGACTTCAGTAACTGAGTTGTTGAAGCGTGGAACTCATTACCGGACTCCATAGTGTCATCCCCAAACCCCCAACACTTTACCCTTAGATTATCTATGGTTGACCTATCCAGATTCCTAAGAGGTCAGTAAGGGGCGAGTACAAGTGCACTAGAGTGCCTTCCATCCCCTGTCCTATTGCTCTCCTATATCTCCTATACCTTTCTTCTATTCCTATATCTCTTCTTGTATTCTTCTATTTTACTATGAGTATCTCCTCTATAACCTTCATCGTGTATTTTACTGTGTGTGTGTGTGTGTGTGTGTGTGTGTGTGTGTGTGTGTGTATATATATATATATATATATATATATATATATATATATACACACACACACACACACACACACTAAAACCCTCATTGTGTATTGGTATGAATGAATGAATGAATGAATGAATGAATGAATGAATGAATGAATGAATGAATGAATGAATGAATAAATAAATAAATAAATAAATAAATAAATAAATAAATAAATAAATAATTGCTGTCAAGCTGCACCTCCCTGGCAAAAGGTTTAAAAGGATGGGGATTTTTCTGTTTGTTCTTATTCTTGTTCTGCATGTTCTACTGTACTAGTTTGGATCATTCTAGTTAGAGGCTCATAAAGAAAGCTCTCAGCTACGTCCCCATAAATCAATTCAAATCTAACAGTTTGCTTTGCTGAATCCAATATCTCACTGTTCAATGCATCAGATCAGGATTTAAACCTCTTTTTTTTTTTTTGTTCAACCCGGAGATTACTTCTGGCATTTCACAAGAGCCCTCCCACATGGTGTCCAGTTCAGAACAAATTTGAGTGGTTTGGGCCTCATAATGCTTAGCAAATCACTTACAAAGATGAACTGGAATAATCATCCAACATCCCAGAATCCAAAAAGAAGTGAGTCACTCTAAACAAAACCATTGGTCTTTTATTCCACAGGCTCAATAAATACAGGGAAGTGTTGCTACTCCTACAACCATAATGTAGACCTGAATATGAGCTCATACGTGTGAATAGTCATCCTCCCCCTTCTGCCACCACCATTACAGATGTCTTCTTTTGCACTTCAACCTCCCAGAGCTTCTTGTTAAACCAAGTAACCCCTGGATCAGTACCCTAAAAGAGGCCATCAGAAACAATGCTGTTGAATACCCTGGAAACCAACGCATTCAATGCATTCAATTCAATGCATCAATCAAGTGCTCCATCGGGTCAAAGGAATTTTACCAAATGCCATTTGGAAACAAAGAGGATTAGTAAAGCACCTGGGGGTGACCAATTTAATAGGACAATTCCTTCTATGAAAGTTAGTGGGGGGGTTGAGTTTCATGGCAACCACATAGTGACCTGGCCATGACGACAAGCTGATGTTAATGTCCTGTTTCTCCAGATCACATATTAGCTGTTTTGGAGTGAAAATCAAATACAGCATATTAGTTCCTGTGATGACTTGAGACAAACGTATAATGGTCACGCTGGGTGTGCATCTCCAAGATCCCGTTCTCAAGGCAGGGATGTTAGGTAGTGGATTTATCTAAGACTTCGGTAAATCCACCTCCCCTGTCAGCCCTGAGAAATGAAATTGAAGAGCTGAGAGACGGAACTGACTGAGCAGGAAGACATCTGTGCACTAGGAAAAAGCCTTGGCACCTGGTATACAGCAGAATATAAAAGGACTCATATCCAGCTATGTATGAAACAACACATCTGTTGATTACCAGATTTTCATGGGATATCAAAATCATTTCTTCTCTCCTATGCCAAAATGCAGGTGGAGAAATTTTGATAGATGCACTGTATATCTCCATCTTTACCTAGCCAGGTTTCTGCAATATATGCTATATCTGCTCAGGTTATTACTACTACATATAGTAATCTACTGGGGTTCTGTAGATCCAGTCTCCAAGTCCTTCGCTTGATTCTAGAGGCCTAGGAACAAAATGTAGACTTTCTGATAAGGGTTGCATAATCATGGCAGGCACCATTACTTGAGTTCCATCTTATATTCAAGACCTAGTTTAATTTCTTTAATAATTCCCAGCACTAACGATGTCAATTTAAGAAATCCTCTTAAAAGTTTGTAACATTAATTTAATGGAAAGATGCCAATACCACTCTAAGAACTCTATTAGATTTTCCCCCTGTTAAATTAATGTTACTAACTTTTAATGGATGTTCTAATTAGATGTTATTATTAACAGGAATATTACCCAAATTAGAATCAGACCCTTGGAAAGAGACAGCCTACAATTACAAGTGCATTAAACATTAGTATCTGGACAATATACATACAAAAGAGTCCAAGCAGATGGCCTTTCCTTTGTTTTCTCCTGTCTCTGGTGTTTTCTCCTGTGCCTGAACCCACCTTATATGATCAGACATGCCTAGCTTTATTAGCACATCATGTCTGTCAGAATTGAACATCCTACTTACCAAAGCAGGAAGTGAAGGTTTCTCTTATACCTTCTAAAGAACAATGGGAGATGCATCTCACAATTTTATATGATTTCTTGGCTTTGGCAGCTTTAAATTGATGGAGTTGAAAAACCTGTGTGTTTTCCATGCCAATCATAAAGAAGCATCGGTGTATAAACTACATGGTTAGAGTGATCTGAATAGGAATTTAAATATAAAATGTAAATATTTATCAAACCCATTGAAAAGATTTTAATACAGAGAGCATTTGTCTTGTCAAACTGCAATCCTTTTTGTCTATTTTTCTCAGATTACCTATGTTTGAACATAGGGAGAATTAAATCCTGAAGAAAGACCTATGAAATTGCACTTAAGCAATATTTAATATGCAGAAAGAACAATTACTGCCAACCTGCCTCCCATTGAGGACCTATATACTACATGAGTCAAAAAGAGGGCCATGAAAATACACTGCTCAAAAAAATAAAGGGAACACTTAAACAACACAATATAACTCCAAGAAAATCAAACTTATGTGACATCAAACTGTCCACTTAGGAAGCAACACTGATTGACAATCAATTTCACATGCTGTTGTGCGCATTCAACTTTGTACAGAACAAAGTATTCAATGAGAATATTTCATTCATTCAGATCTAGGATATATTATTTCAGGGTTCCCTTTATTTTTTTGAGCGTATATATTATCGTATGGTTAAAGAGGTACAGTGGCTCAGTGGCTTAATGATACTGGAGATTTTTTAGGGCAATATGCTGACTCTGTAAACCACTTAGAGGGTGTTGTAAAGCATTATGAAGCAGTATATAAGTCTAATGGCTATTGCTATTGATATATTTGACTTTACTTACTTGTTGCTTTACAGATGTATTAGATGATCATTTATATCACCAACCATTCCAGAAAGGTGATGGTGAAGTTATAGTCCAACATACCAGAGGATACCAGGTAAGAAAGGATGTGGATTAGCTAAACTAAAAGCACTATAATAGTTTACATTGTTGATATAGACAACAAATATTCTCCAGATCTTTTGGATTATAGCTACCATCATGTGGCTGATTAGGAAGTCTGGAACAGTAGAAAGCTATAGCACCAGATTGCTACACATATATTATTCATTGTGGCATAATTTTTCATGGACTGCATGGACTGACAATATAATGGGTATGGCTAGCTGATGAGGCCAAAATAAGGCCGAAATAAATCTATCCTAGTCTCCCTTAATTTGCAAAAAAAATGTGACACATACAGATAGAATTGTCAGCTATCAATAAAATTAACTGCCTTGGAAATGGCCCTGGGTTGGGCCAAGAGGCAAATAAGGAGCTGTTATGTTCCTTCAATACACCAGGATGATTCGACACAAAAATATGTAACCCTTCCCTGGTGCAGAGCTGAAGGGATTGGATACTGTAGCCTAGAGGATAATTCTCTGCCTTACAAGGCAAAGGTTGCAGGTTCAAGTCCCAGTGGGTATGGCTAGCTGATGAAGCCAAAATAAGGCTGAAATAGATCTATCCTAGTCTCCCTTAATTTTCAAATTCAGCAAAAAAACATGTGACATATATATATATATATATATATGGGAGGGGGGATACTAAAAGGAAAGATCAAGGCACATAAAGATCATGTAGCAAATAAAGACTTGATTATAAATAGATAATGGGCATTCGTTACTTATTCACATAGATGTTGAATGTGATATTCTTGTGCTTATTACACCATCACAAATTTGCAAGATTCTTTAATTTTTGCTATAATGGACAGTCTTGGCTATCGCTCAAGAAATGGACTTCCAAATAGAAATTTCGGTAATTCATTCACCAGGTATGCTTCTTATTTCATCTTGGTAATGGATATGTTAATGTGTTCTGCCGGCGTGTTTCAACTGCCCGTAATTACAGGGTAATTAGTCCAGGAAGACACACACCACACAATAAAAGGAAAACCCAAAAGTTTTTATAAACAGAAAAACAGAAACAGCTCCCTTTTTAAATGTCAAAGGGATTTTCTGGTACACACAAAGCACAGGTAAAATGCAATCCAATTGCTCACCCAATAACTGGGAAATTGAGTCCAATTCTAAAGTCCAGAGAGTCCACACACACAATCCTGAACAGCAAAAAACCACAATCTTGACGAAACAATGAATCAGATAAACTGCCATGAGGCTAACACACCAGGCTACACTTTTATCTGTAGCACTAATTACAGCAGCCCCACCCAACCACAGGTGGCCTCATTTTCTCTTGTAATAATCCTTCAGTTGTTGTCTCCTATCCATCACTCTACACATGCATGGATGTGTCATTAATTCTTGTTCAGAATCCAGGGATGATACAGATGATTGATCTCCTCCTGGGCTGTCTGCCAAACTCCCCTCTTCCCTGTCACTCCTTGGTCAGAGGAGGCTTCGTCGGCAGATTCTACTGGGAGCAAAACAGGCCTGGGGCATGTGGATGTCTCCCCCACATCCACCTCCACACTGCTTGGGGCAGGAGCTGGGCCAGAGCTAACCACAACATAATGCATGCTAAGCATTCTCCTCATAATTATGAAGCTATTAAAAAAAACCTGCAGATTTTTTCTGGTAGATGTAGTATAAGATGCACCTAAGTATTGGGGGAGGAAAATAGGGGAAAGAATCTGCTTATCTGGCTAGCATCCTTAGTCTGGTCAGCTTCAGCACATTATTTTATCCCCTGGTTAAGGGCTTAAAAAAACTTTATTCTGAAAGAGTAACAATGGAAGAGCTTGCCAACCAGTAAGAGCTGGGAACATCATTAGCACCTGGAAAAAACAGTCGGAGCAAGTAGAGAAATAGAAAAACTCTGCAAAGACTTAGGGTTTGGAAAACATTCTTCTTCACAGAGAGTAACAATGAAAGAGCTTGCAAGCCAGTAAGAGATGGGAACGTTGTTAGCACCTGGTTAGAGCTGGAAAGAAACATTTGGAGCAAGTAAAGCAATGAAAAAAAAATCTACGAAGACAAGGTTTGGAAAACATTCTTGGCAGAATAAGAATGAAAAAGCTTCCAAGCCAGTAAAATCTGGGAACATGGTTAGCACCTGGTTAGGGCTGGAAAGAAACATCCGGAGCAAATAGAGAATGAAAAAAAAAAGATCAAAGAGGGTTTGGAAAACATTCTTCGCAGAGAGTAACAATGAAAGTGCCTGCAAAGTAACAGCTGGGAAGATTGTTAGCAGCTAGTTAGGGCTGGAAAAAAAGCTACATTCAATCTATAAGACGCACCCAAATTATCAGCTTCTTTTAGGGAGGAAAAAAGTGTGTCTTATACACCCAAAAATATGGTAGGCAGGCAGGCAGACCAATGTTCATTATGTAATGTCATATTAAAAGTTAAAATCTTTACCCTAAAAAAATTAAATCCCTAGGCATTCATGAGGATGATAAGGAAGACAAATGATATGATGACATATAATTCATGATATTTGCAGGATAATGTAACAACATTTTAGGGAAAAAGGAAAAAAAGGTTAAGCATGTAGGTAGGAGAAGTAGGTAGGGAGACCTGCAAACTTTAATAAGATTTATTAAATTAAATGAACATGTGTGAGTGGATTTGAAGAGCACAACAAAACCAAACTAAGGTGATAGAAACCAGAAAGGTTATTCCAAGTTTTCAGTCACTTAAATTTCAGAGTATCCAGGGTTCCTCTGATAAGAAACAGTTTGAAATTAGGTAATTATTCTTTACACACTTCTTGGTTTTGAATCTAATGAATTATCAATACCTAGATATAAACCCAGATGTTAAGGCCTCAGCACTGTCCCACTTTATTCACTATACTCTAGGTGGCAACCACTAAATATGAGAACGCCTTCCAATGCTAACAACCCACAAAACCCACAGAATAGAAATGTTATGTACATAATTGCCATCACTAATTCTGGTTCCTGCTTTACCACAACAGGAGATCTAAAAGTTTAGAATTAACTATTAATATATTTTATTTTTCAAAAAGATCAAAGCACAAACTGAACTCTTTCAGTTATATTCATCTCCACATCCGATACATTGCAGACAATAATAGTTGTGGGGATGCATTATTAACTCACATAGTGGCTAAAAAATTTGAATAACAATTTTGATTTTCTAAATTTACATTGACAATCATGGCCAAATTTTATTTTATGAATGGTATAAAATTTGATTGGTTTTTTATATTAATGGGTTTTATCAGGGTTAGTTTTTTTAGAGTTTATAATCAACTTATTTTTATTGCTGTATCTTTTTCTATGGTTATTGTGTTGTAAGCTACCCTGAGTCCTTCGGATTGGGCAGCATAGAAGTAGAATAGATAGATAGATAGATAGATAGATAGATAGATAGATAGATAGATAGATAGATAGATAGATAGATAGATAGATAGATAGATAGACAAACAGACAAACAGACAAACAAACAAACAAATAAATAAATAAATAAAATCATGAAAAAGTCCTACTTACATAGCTAATATAAATATGGCTGCTTGTGGATTTTTTTATCTAATTGAAACTTTTGCAAAAACAATCCATTTTCATTTAATATCTCACTTCCAAGGCAGGACAGTCAAGTGACTGGCTATCTATGCTATTCTTGCTACTTCCATACTACCACTTTCATGATAACTAGAAAAGCATATTAGAAGGCATATGAGAACCCAAAATGAGTTAATTGTAGATTGAAAGCTCTACTTTCTTCCAATTTTGAATATGTCATTTCCACGCCTATTTTTTTTAGTATAATTAATACAATTCCTATTTATTATGAACCCAGGCTAAGACATGCTTAAGAATGTTCCAATATTTAACAACCACTACTTTCATTCTTTCTACTATGTCATTTCACATTTTTAAAATCCACCCTCTCCATGTGCCACATGGAGTGAAATACGCTGGCTCTTATTTAATCTAGTTAGCAACTGGAGATTACTGAATATACAATTGATGTTACGAGCCATATCTACACAATACGCCAATGGCTGCCAAATAGTTAATAGTAATGACCTTGCTCAATGCATCAGGGTGGTTTTAGGAAAGGCCCATCTTCTAAATAAAGTACTCAATTTTATTTCAGATTTTTTGTGGGACCGCAGCCAATATTCTCATATAATGGACACGCTATGCAGTAACAATCTAAAAAGAGATAATAGCCTTCAAGATGTCTAGGAGTTAGGTTTGATAGTTCATTATGTATATTAGCAACCTAGGACACATTCTTTTGAAATCTTCCTGCCCGTTAATGTTCTTTATGCTAATCATTTACAAATAGACATTGTATGTGAACCATTACAATCTGCTTCCTCTGGTCTTTAATTTGATTTTATTAACTTTAAAGTATTGTTAAGCACTGATGAAGAAGAGGAGAAAAAACAAGCAGATTTCAGTTTTGAGCTGAGCAGGATTTATCTCCTTTACCCAGCTGGATAAACCTAAATATTGAGCAATATTCCCAATGTAATTTTGATTATGAAACAAAGAGACATATAAAAGTGAAAACATACAAAATGAAAACATGTTCAAAGCAAATTATTCAAATAATTGTCTGTTTAATACTTAAGACAGGAATTATATTTTGTCTTACATGCCCTCTTAATTAAAAAAAACCCTTTTGAATATGGTTAATCACCATGAGAAGTAAGTAATTAACTTAAAATGACTATCCTTAAATAGGACTATTGGATGTAAAAGATATGGTTGACATTTTTTTCTTGTTCCTTCTAGTGGTTAAAACACCATGCTGAGACCATGAGTTCTAATCCCACTTTAGGCACAACTTGGTGACCTTGGGTCAATCACTCTCTCACGGCCCTGTGGAAGCAGCCAATGGCAAGCCACTTCTGAAATCTTGCCAAGAAAACTGCAGGGATTGGTTCGGGCAATCACCATTCACCACTGATTCAAGGACATTCCCTACCCCACCACCCAAAAAATCCCTGTATGAAATACTTTTTGCTAATTACTTGTGTGTATGAGAGAGAGATTGAGAATAATGAAAATGTGCAGGGTTTTTTTTTGTTCCTCTCAAGAACCAAAGTTCTTGGGCAAAATCTCTGAAAGGCTGCTTGCAAGGAATGGTGAGAAAACACCTGATGTATCAGAATAAAAAATGAGGGGTCCTTGGTGCTCTCTGTCCTTTGTTGTTTTCTTGCAGATGTTCATTAACCAAACTAAGTAACACCAAGTAGAACCAGAGATGGGTTCCTCTCGGTTCAGACTGGTTCTATCGAACCAGTAGTTACTTGGCGGCCTGGGTCACTGGAATCAACAGTGACCCAGGCCTGCCACGCCACTGAGCCAGTTCTCTGGAACAGTTCTCTTGGTTTTTTGCTTCTGTACATGCACTGAAGTTGCTTTTAAGTACTGTGCATGTGTTTGTACCCAAGCAGCACACCTAGGGGTGGGCTACTGCCCGGACGGGGGCGAACACAGTGGGGTAGTGAAAATGGAGCTCCACCCCAGAGCACCTAATTTGCACTAAAAGATGTTGAAAGAAAATGCAGGGCTTCCTACATAAGTCACGCCCACAGTGTAGTAGCAAAAATTTTGGTAGCCCTTCACTGAGCACACCCCTGAGCGAACCGGCAGTGGGGGGAACCAGAACACACCCCTGAGAAGAACTGATGATTTGGGTTATGAAAGATCTGTAAGAAAACAAGTAAGTTAAGAGAACACTAAGGCCCCATTCTTTCAACCATGTCCTATAAATATTCTCCTTTAGAGTCAAAAATTAACAGGGCCAGCTATTCCTTTTCCTCATTCATCCTTTTCTTTCTTTCTCTTTTTTTCTTCAGCCTTTCTCTCATTCTCTTTACTTTTGCCCAGCAGATTCCTAAGAAACAGACCAGATCAGTGAAAAAATATTGCAGCGCTGGACTTACCCGGCGGCAGGCTTTGCTGGAGGGACCGGGAGACACGGACCCTCATGGCGGCCGCCATTTTGGATCCCGAGCGAAGTCTCGCGATGCGAGACTTCGCTCGGGAGTTCGGGCCTGATTGGCCCAGCTGCTGATTGGTCCGGGCGGGGCCTGCTTGCCCTATATAAGGGCGAGCAGGCCCGGGGCTCTCCCTTTTCGCAGAGCCTCGAGCAGACATTTGGTAGTCTGCTCGCGGCAGCCATTTTGAGTGCAGCCTCGTGCAGTGTTCCCTCTAATTTTTTGGGGGGGGGGTGGGCGGAAAAGTATAGTGTCTGAGCGGCAGTCCCTACGGGACTGGGCGGCACAGAAATAATAAATAAATAAGTAAGTAAGTAAGTAAACAAACAAACAAACAAACAAACAAACAAAAAACCCACCCTGTTTTGCCTCAGAGAATTTCAAAATAAAATACTGTACTGTGTTTCTATAACAGTGAGCTCATAATAGGGCAACTCTATCAATATCAAAATGCCACTTAAATAAATGAGCTAGTTTCAAACTAGATTTTGATTTTCTTTCTCTCTTCCTTACTCCCATTCTTTTTCTTTCTCTTTTCCTTCCTCTCTTTTTTCTATCTGTTTCTCTCTCTTCCTCTCTCTCTCCTTCCCTCTCACTCTTTCCCTCTCGGCTTCTGGGCAGGTTTGGAAAACTCTGAGTTGATGATGATTTTTAAGTGAGCGATTGCTCACTGCTCAGCTTAGAGGGAACTATGGCCTCGTGCGGGGCGCCATTTTGTGGCCTGTTGTGGAGCGAAAGGCCTTGTTTGCTACAGCGGAGCCAGCATCGTCTGGGCTCCGCTCCGGTTTGGAGCCCCATTGTCCTCGTTGGGGGGTTGTGTGGGGTGCTGCCTTTTGGTGGCCTCGCGGGCCCGCGGGTGTTCCTGGGTGGCTTGAGGCCTTGTACATAAAAGGCCTGGTGGTGGGCCTTGCTGCCACCGTAGGGAGGGGTTGTGGTTTGGCCTCCTGGGGGGTTGGCACTTCTGAGGCCTGCTGCTTAGGGCAGGCCTTGCCTTGTGAGTGCAGGGTCCTTTGGGGGGGTTGGTCACGCCCTCTCCCCTTCTCTTGGTAAAGAACAGACTCATAAATTAGGGTTAATGGCCCCTAAAAAGCGGCAAGCTCAGGCCCTCCCGGCCCAACCAGTGGTGCGGCCTAGGAGGGCTGCCAGGCCGTCTGCCCAGGCTCGGGCTGCGGCAGAGGGGCCCCCGGGGGTGGTCCCGGCGGCAGGGGTGGGATTTATGCCCACAGTCCCTCAAACCGAGGTTTCCCCTTCTCTCTCCTGGGCCAGGGTCCTGGAGCGGCTCAATGAATTGGAGCGGTGGTGGTCGGGTGCAGGCCCGGAGGGGCTTCCCATGACTGCCTCCGCAGCATGGGGCACCGACCCCGAAGAGGAGCCAACCCAGGAGGGGCAAGTGGCCCACACCACGCAGCTGGCCCATGCAGGGCAGCCGGCCCAGACCAGGCAGATGGCCCAGTCGGGGCAGTGGTCATCGTTCCAGGGCCCGGCAAGGATGGGCCCCCCGTGGATGGCTTCTACCCCTTACGGGGCAGGTGAGGTCGCACCACACGCAGGCACTTCACCGCTCCTTCCCGTGCAGGGTCCCGGGTTCATCCCGCCCGCATTGGGGAGTGGCAACAGCTTCATGGGGGCCACTGCGGGCACATGTGGGCAGGTCTGGTCCCCGCCGGCCCCGCCAGTGGGGGCGCCAGGGGTATCTTTCCCACCTGGGGCAGGGGTGGGGGGTTGGATCCCTCCTCCGCCGGCCATTATGCCACCGCCCCCTTTTGTGTATCCACCGGGGCTTAGTGTGCTGGGGTCAGGGGCCACCACGGTGTGGGACCCGTTCGCCAGCATCAAGCCTGGGGTCATCCCTTGTGGGTGGCCCGCGACTCCTTTAGGTTATCATCTCCACCCGTCAGTAAAGGAGGCAATCTGGAGGGGGGAGTATGTCGACCTTTTCTCCATTTTAAACAGGGAGGTCCCCAAACAGGACAAGGAGGTGGTGCCTGGGGAGAAGGTTAAAAACACGAAGGTCACAAAGTGTTTCAGCTCTTGGCTGTACGCTTTTTTGACCTTCGCGTCGGTGGTAATTCAGAGGCAGCCGGGTAGGGCCGCTGCCTTGCTGAAATACATCGACCTCATAGCGAGAGCCCACTTTGAGTACGGAGGTACAATATGGAGGCACTACGATAAGGGGTTTAGGATGCGTATTGCCCATGACCCCTACTTGCCCTGGGATATGGTGGTCCCAGACCTTTGGTTCCAGGCCACGCATATGTCAGGGAAGGAAGGCTGTGATAGGACCGACAGCAGTCACTTTATGGAAGAGGAGCCCGTGACGCCCGCGCCGGCCAAGGCCGTGGCTGGGGGAGTCGGAAAAGGGGCCTCTTTGGTGTGCCACGAGTTCGCCGCAAAAGGGGCGTGTTTTCGTCCCTTTTGCAGGTTTCGTCACGCATGCGGGAGTTGTGGGGGGAACCATTCCGCAGCCGTGTGTCCCCGCCCCAAGAAGGGGGCGGAAAAGAAGGGCGGGGGTCCCCCAAAGCCTCCACCACCTGTTGGAGGTAAAGGGGCCCAGCCCAATCAATTTGCGAGTGCTTGAGGGTTGGTTGGGAGACTACCACCCTCGCCCGAGAGCGGCCGCTCTCTTGCTAGGATTCTCAGAGGGATTTAGGATCCCTTACATGGGTGTTCAGAGGGCCTTCATGTCCGACAACCTTAGGTCGGTTGTGGGTCATGAAGACATTGTTAGGGAGAAGATTCGGAAGGAGGTGGCCGAGGGCAGGGTCCTCGGGCCCTTCCTGGAGCCGCCCTTCCCGAATCTTCGGGTGTCTCCCTTGGGTGTGGTCCCCAAAAAGGCGAGTGGTGAATTTAGGTTGATTCACCATTTGTCTTTTCCAAAAGGGGAGTCAGTGAATGACTTCATTCCTGACGAGCTTTGTTCAGTCCGGTATGCATCCTTTGATGCAGCCGTGACTATGGTTAGGAAGTGTGGGGTGGGAGCCCTTATGGGTAAATGCGACATTAAGTCGGCATTCCGGCTCCTCCCCATACACCCAGACGACTTTGGGCTGTTGGGCTTCCATTTCGAGGGGGGTTATTACGTGGACAGAGCCTTGCCTATGGGTTGCTCTGTCTCGTGCTCTCTTTTCGAGAGTTTTAGCACCTTTTTGGAATGGGCGCTCAGGAGGCAAAGTGGTCTGGGTACTGTCGTTCACTACCTTGATGATTTCTTGTTGGCGGGGCCTGCGCATTCGGAGCAATGTTTTGCTCTAATGCGGGACTTCGAAGCCCTTTGTGCTCAATTAGGGGTGCCTTTAGCCTCTGAGAAGACCGAAGGCCCCGCTACCAGGATTACCTTTCTGGGTATTGAATTGGACTCAGAGGAGCAATCTTCTAGATTGCCCCTGGAGAAGTTGCTCAAGATTAGAAGGAAGCTGGATGAGGTGCTGGGCTGCCGGAAGGTTACCCTACGGCAGCTTCAGGAATTGGCAGGCATTCTTAATTTTGCTTGTCGGGTAGTTGTTCCTGGTAGGGCTTTTTCCAGGAGGTTGTATGACGCGATGAAGGGGCTCCGTTTGCCCCATCATCGTACCCGCCTCTGCGCTGGGGTCAGGGCTGACCTCGGCGTGTGGCGGGATTTCTTGGTCAGTTTTAATGGTTTGTCTTTCTGGAGGCACGAGCTTCTTTTGGAAGCTGAGTTGCAGCTCTGCTCTGACGCCGCTGGGACTTGTGGTTTCGGGGTAGTGTTAGGTGACAAGTGGTGCTGGTCGGCATGGCCTCCGGAATGGAGTGCCTCTTCGTTGGTTAAGGACCTGACGTTCTTGGAGCTCTTCCCCTTAATAGTGGCCTTGGAGCTTTGGGGGGAGCAGTTTAGGGACAAGACCGTGCACTTTTGGTGTGACAACCTAGCGGTTGTCCATGTGGTGAATGCCCTGTCCTCTAAGAGCGACAGGGTCATGCGGCTTGTCCGCCATTTTGTGCACAGGTCCTTGTCCCTAAATGCATTGTTTTTGGCTAGGCACGTTCCCGGGTTGGATAACGGGGTCGCTGATGCCTTGTCCCGTGGTCAGTTGTCCAGGTTTCGGACCCTGGCCCCGTGGGCCCGAGAGTTGCCAGAAGAGTTCCCCGGCCACCTCTGGAGTCTGGGGGGGATCCAGAGTGGTGGAGAGACGAGGCATCCAGGGCAATCTCCTTGTCTGTAGCGCCCGGCACCCTTAGGGCATACCAGCGTGCAGGTAAGGAGTTTGGGGATTTCAGGCAGGGCAGGGGTTACCAGCTTTGTTGGCCTGTCCCTGTAGAGCACCTGGCCGAGTTCTGCGTCCAGCTTAGGCAGCGTGGCCTGTCAGTTAGGACGATCCGGTCCAGGTTAGCCGGCCTCGCCTTTCTGTCCAAGGCAGGGGGGGTTTGCAGATTTTTCGGGTGACTTTCGCATCCGGAAGATGCTGGAAGGCTGGCTGAGGGAGCAAGCGGGGGCCCCTGGTGACACTCGTCGGGCTCTGACGGTGGAGCAGCTGTCTTTAATTAACGGGGTTTTTGACAGTCTGTGTGCCTCATTGTACGAGGCCCGTCTTTTTAGGGCAGCAACTTGTGTCATGTTTTTTGGGGCCCTCAGGGTCAGCGAGGCCATGGCTTCGTCTCGGGCTGACACTTCGCTCTGAGCCTTCCAGTTTGCTGATCTGGCCTTTAGACAAGGGGGGGGTGTCCCTTGTAGTAAGGCAGTCTAAGACAGATCAGCTACACAGAGGGGTTACCATCCAGCTTAGTGCGGCTGCCGACCAGTCGGTGTGTCCGGTGGTCACCCTACAGCTTTACTGTGGTCTGCGTGGGTCGGGGCAAGGGTACCTGTTTAGGCATTGGGACGGTACCCCTCTGACCCGTTACCAATTTTGGGTGCTAGTGTCCAGGGCAATGGCCCGGGTAGGCATGGATCCCGCCGGTTATGGAACGCATTCGTTCTGTATCGGCGCTGCCACTAGTGTGGCACTTTCTGATTTCCCGGCCCATCGGATTCGGGAGATCGGCCGCTGGCGGTCAGCGGCATATTTGGGTTATGTTAGGCCCACTGAGGATCCTAGGCAGGGCTTAGGCTAGGTAACCTCTCTGTGTGTGTCCTCTTGCAGGTCCCCAGGCTAACGCGAAACCAACGGCGCTGCTGTGTGGCCACAGCATGATATTTTGGGCCGGCCGCGCAGCAGCCAGGAGCGCCATCGGGACCCAGCTGTCCCTGGGGCAGTGGGTCAAGGTTGCCTGGATGGGCCGGAGAGGTATGCGGTGGGAGGGTCTCCTACCGGCGTTGCTGGGCGGTCAGCATTCTGTGGCTGCGCCCGGCAGTATGGTGGGAGCGGCTCCTCAGGGTCGTGCCAAGGTGGGTTTGGGTGGGCAGCGTCCTGTGGCCGCACCCAGGTGGCTGGTATTGCACTTAGGAGGCAATGACCTGTGCATGCTGGGAGGCCTGGCGCTGATCATCCAGGCACGCGAAGACCTGCGAAGGCTTCGCGAGGTATGGCCCACCACGCAAGTGGTGTGGTCAGAGATCCTACCTAGGATCGTGTGGAGGGACGCCTCTTCCCTTAGGGCCATTCACCGGGCGAGACGTAGGGTGAATAGGGCTCTGGGTAAAACAGTGAGGGAGCTAGGTGGGGTTGTAGTGGCCCATCCCCTTATCACAATAGACCGGCCATGGCTTTACCGGGCCGATGGCATTCACCTGTCAGAACAGGGGAACGCCATTTTCTTACAGGACCTGCAGCGGTCTCTGCGTGAGCTGGCGCAGCTAGAGGGGGGAGTCGGGGGGCCAAGATAGAGATCTGACCCCCGCTCCGTGGCAGGTTAGGGGTGGAAAATTGGGGTGGTTTAGCAACCGCGCGTTCTCCCTTGGGCATCTTTGGGGATGATTGACAGGTTCTCCGCAAGCTCATGGAGGGAGTGTCTGCCTGAGCAGCTGGGGGGAACCTGTCTTTGGGTCCTGCACCTTTAATTCCCGGATTCGGGTTAGCCGGTGGGACCCCCCTCATGCACAGCATGGCAGGGTCGCAGGTGATGGTCTGGCCCCTCACCTGGACTTGCATCGAGATACGCCCATGAGTTGCCCAGGAATGTTTTGGCATAACATCATTTCCGCCCCGGAAGTATTTGTTTGACCCTGCAGGTCCATTTCCGGGTCATAGTTGATTATGCTAATGTATGCAAAGTAATGAATAAATTATGAAAATTTATGTTAATAAAAATGACCCAGTTTTAAATCCAGCTCTTGTGTCCGTGTCGTTACTCCGTCTCTCCAGCAATGACATTTTCATCTTTTTATCCTGCTAATGATAATGTGTGTGTAATTTTTATCTTTTCTAACCTTTGACTTTTTCCATGACAGTTTTGTTCTGTCCCATTTCCATATCAGTTTGCAAATTCCTGCATTTTTGTGCAGTTTCACACAAATCTACTTTTGTGAAATAACTGCCAACCACTGCCATTTTTGGCAAGTGTTTGTTCCTGAGGTATGTTTTCCAACCAACTTCCACTATTGTACACACATTTGTGTATTATCTTCCTAATATTGATTGTTTTTAACAGAGAACTACATCATTTTTTAAAAAGAAGAGATGGAAGTATAATTACATTCTAATTTACATTCTAGTTTATATTTGCCAAATCTTAAATTAATTCTACTGCCAATTGGTAGCCCTTTACTAGCTTTACTAAGATCTCTTGCAATAGAATTGAACAATGGACTTTGATTTGAAGAGGGCCAGCTTGGTTTGGTGGTTAAAACACCAACTTATTTGTAAAAATAATAAAGATGAGAATGAATGAATGAATAAATAAATAAATGAAAGGAACAGGATGTTTTTAAAGCATACTATATCAGGGGTCTCCAACCTTGGCAGCTTGTGGACTTCAACTCCCAGAATTCTTTGCTGGGAGTTGAATTCTGGGAGTTGAAGTCCACAAGTCTTAAAGTTGCCAAGGTTGGAGATCCCTGTACTATATTATACATTTATGTCTATCGATCATAGTATGTTTTTACTGAATCAACAAGTCTCCTGCC
The DNA here is from genome assembly GCF_031021105.1 of Erythrolamprus reginae. Classification (NCBI taxonomy): domain Eukaryota; kingdom Metazoa; phylum Chordata; class Lepidosauria; order Squamata; family Dipsadidae; genus Erythrolamprus; species Erythrolamprus reginae. The sequence continues at coordinate 186,461,716 of NC_091952.1, read as the reverse complement.
TGATTCTATGCAGCATTAGGCATAGGATTTGGCTATTCAAGTATGTGTTCAGGTCAAATTCTGATTTTAGATGATCATTAGTATTTCATGATCATAATAAGTATTTTTTTTAAAAATGGCAATTTTGTAACTCATTCTAAAATATCACATATGTAAACATTATAAAATGGTGGGGGGATCCATCCATACAAAGGGATGAGAAAAGCTCTAACATAAAAATTAAATTGCAGGCAGCTGGATGCAACTGTCAAATGCAGTAAATTAACTGAGCTACCATAAATCATTTTTATTACTCACACTGTAAATGTAATTGGCTATTACTTTTTCCTTGTTAATGTTAAGTGAAGTTTTATAAAATAATATTTCAACATGCACAAAACGTGTCTATGCACTGTTACATTCTCTCTCTCTAATTGGAAAAATATGTTAGCAATATGATACAACAGTAATTTCCAGGATTAGAAGAAGAGATCTTTAAAGAGTTTCTTAAACAGTAAGAACATATCCTTATTGTAGCTTATTGCGATAAAATATGACTTGAATCTAACTGCTAAAATTAGCAAGGATGCTGGTAGCAGTCAACGTGTTGATAAAAAGGAGTGAAACATAAAAAAATCAATGCAAGGATTCATTTTGAACTTATAAGGTTTGTATCTTTTTGTTTAAGTTTTAGAAATCTGATTCAGGAAGATGAAACAGTTCCTTCAGATCGACGTTATATGTAACAAAAGATTATATATTCCAGTGTTGAATGATTATCTCTTTATATAAATTAGTCCCAAATACTGTGAAGAGGACAAATCTTTACAATATTTATTAACCACTCCGAGGAAGAGCACAGTCTCTTTTAAACAAAGTTGTCTTGAAAAAACACACACCCAAACTTAGAGGAAAATTCAAATGTCAAGTTGACAGCATTTGACTTGATTAGTCAGGTCAGTTGGATCTGACTAAATCTTTCCAAACTGTAAAAGTTAGATGGTGCCCTCAAACCTCCGTTCCCTAAAAATAAAATTCAATGGAAACTTCAGTCTGTGGTGTTATATGTCTTTCAGTAATCACACAAGGCACAAACAACAATAAGTGACATGTGCCATTGTGAAGTGACATTTTGACACAAGGTCCTAATGGCAGTGATGGATGAATGTGGCCATTTCTCCAGATTTTTGCAAAATGACTTTCCACATGTATTCACCTCTGGATTGCCATTTTGACACATATGCTATGAGGATGTCATATACTTCACTTGTGCATCTTGTTTTGCTGCCAATTTGGTGTGTGTGTGTGTGTATGTGTGTGTATCCACACATGTACATATGCTAACTCTAAGTTTATCTTTCTTTCCTCTTTGTGCAACAATATTACACTATGATTCTAAATTTATTTATTTTTCTGTTTCTTGAATATTTTAAATGTATCAATATAAAATTCTCTCAGTGTAAGACAATTCTCAAGTTACATTTTTAAAAAGGTATTTTAACTATGCATGTGCATTAGGGGATTTGCTCTATATTCAGAAAATAACTTTGGACATGTTCAATAAATTCCCTGACCAGTTGGAAATAAAGTCATTTTAAGAGCTTTCTCTCTCTCTCTCTCTCTCTCTCTCTCTCTCTCTCTCTCTCCTCTCTCTCTCTCTCTCTCTCTCTCTCGTTGCTGCTATTGTCTGTTGTCACTTAATATCGCTATCTGCCCTGGGTATTCAATTGAATAGACAGGTAGAATATAAATGGAATGAGCAAATGAATAAATAATTAAATAAGTTAATTATTATTATTGTTATTAATTATTTTTACAGAATCTGCTTATGCATCAGGCTTTTGTCACAAATATTAGCTTTCTTTTTGTATATTAGATGCACTGTTTTCAGCAGCTATCTGCTTTGTGTTTGCAAGTGGGTGCCTCAGAAAGTAGGGAGGCTGAGACAACAGGGTTTTTAATATAATATATAATAATAGAGTTGGAAGAAACCTTGGAGGTCTTCAAGTCCCCTACTTAAGCAGAAAACCCTACACCAGTCCAGATAAATGGTTATTCAACACCTTCTTTAAAACTTCCAGTGTTGGAACATTTACAACTTCTGGAGGCACGTTGTTCCACTGATTAATTGTTATAACTGTCAGGAAATTTCTCCATAGTTCTAAGTTGCTTCTCTCCTTGATTAGTTTTCACCCATTGCTTCTTATTCTACCCTCAGGTGCTTTGGAGAATAACTTCACTCCCTCTTGTTTGTGGCGGCCTGGAACATTGATATGAGATTTTTTTTCATATTTTTTTCTGATCAATATTTAAGTTTACTTAACATTTCTTTAAACTGTTCTGCTCTCAAATCTACAAGCAATAACACTGTTCACAGAACTACGTGCTGTTTTAAAGAACATGCTGTTTTAAACCACATACCGTTTCCTTTTCAAAAAAATAAAAATGCTCTCTTTTCTCTCACAAAAAAAAATCTTCAACAATATTGTTTTGTTTTGTTTTGTTTTTTAAATCAATATGAATAGACAAATATTACTTCGGAGTGGTATAGAATGGTACAGGCAGCTATAATGTTTGAAATTTAGTGTCCTTTAGTGGAACACTAAATTTCTAGAATAAGTCCCATTGGATTCAATGGGATTTACTCTCATAACAATATGTAAAGGAATATGGATTTAACCATCTGAATATAATATCAATGTGGCTGTTAAAAATGGCATACAACAGTTTTATATTCTAAATAAATAAATAAATGCAGTGCAATGCAATCTCCTAGGTACTAATCTGCCATGGATTGCATTTAAGTCTCCATCCATTATGTAAATTAGATGTGATACAAACAACAGGCATCAATACCCTATTGTACTTAGCTTAGCCTCCAATCCAACTCTGTGTGTGTATGTGTGCGTGCACTGGACAGTTTATATTGATGCTGCCCTGTATATCACACTCATCAATAATGGAAATAATTGCATTTTAATAATTAAAACCTCCCTGTCATTTTCATAAGCTATAAAAAATGATTGTATTTCCTCCCTGCCGTTTATCTACCCTCTAACCAGGGGACAAACAACTTATTTATAAACACACCAAATTAAAAACAAAAAACAAAACCCTGTATTATTATGGCTCATCATACACTTAGTCTGATCTAAGGCGTAGACTGGGTTTGCTGTTTTTGCTGCCTGTCGAGTCCTTCCCAATAACCAGGAATAGGCAGATGTTAGGTGGCAATTTTAAAGCTATTGTTGCAGGATCTAAGTAAAGCTTCCTTTCACTATTGACTATTGATTATTTTCTTACCTGAGCCAGGTGAGATCTGCACAACTTTTCCCCCCAATCAACTCCCAAAATGGGGAGGGATCAAAGAATCCAGTGACTTCTTATACTGTCTTATACTGTCTTCTTCAAGAAAAGAGCATTACAACAAATGTTATTTAAAAAAAACCAAAACCCTCTTTAGTAGCTACTCTTCTTTTTGTCCTACAGTGGACAATGTCATATTCCTCCCTACAGAAGGGACAGACTATTTACAGGACAACCTCCGACCTCATATCTCATTGTGGCAAGTAAGGACCCACAAAGTCAGCCTTCTCCAGGTCCTGTCCGCCAAGCAATGCCGGCTTGTGGGACCTAGGGAAGAGCCTTCTCTGTGTTGGCTCTGACCCTATGGAATCAACTGCCCCCAGAGATTTACACTATCTCCTCCCTACCGGTCTACCTGCGCATGCGCGGAATAATAATAATAATAATAATAATAATTTATTAGATTTGTATGCCGCCCCTCTCCGAAAACTCCGAAGACTCGGGGCGGCTCACAACAAGCAAAACATGTGAAGGGACACTCGTGTGCATGAGAGTTCAGAGATTTTTTGCTTCTGCGAATGCGTGGAAGCAAAAAAAATCACTGAAATCTCGTGCATGTGATTGCCCCCCCCCCTGAGGTTTTGCTTCTACAAATGCGCAGGAAGCCAAAAAAAAAAGCAAAAAAATTGGGGGGGGGGAGATGGTGTGAACAACCAGCCAGCAAAGATGGTACTGGAGCCATCACGCACAAATTATTCAATCGGCAGGCCGCTACTGGAACCCACCCCTGGGATGATCTTTGTTTGTTTAAACTGTAAATACCCAAGCAGGATGACACCAGATTGCTTAAGGCAAGATATACCAATTTTTTTTCATGATACTCTTCATTTCAAAAGAAAGAATCTAATGATATTCCTAACACAACTTACTGCGGGAGATAATCAGTACGTCTTCCCTTTATAGATCCATGTATTATCCTGGGCAAATGAATTAATACTAGGGCTTATAGGAAGAAAGGAAAACATAACATTACCCCTATAAAGGCGATATTTGACAAGTGCTGAAAGCAGCTTGCCTTTTACAAACCAGCTATTTTGCCAACAACTGCCACTGTGCATAATCTTCTGAGACCTACTCCTCACTATATATTTTACACAAAAGCTTGATGATTACATTTGTCATGAACTTTACAGGGCAGCAGGTGAACATAAAAAGTAAGCAATTTAGAGATCAGGGCCGTGTGTAACACGGCACCTTACTCAACCAATTGTCTCATTTGATCCTTGGTGATTGATTAAATTTTAAATTCACATGTTAATATAATCCCGCTGCAAAGTAAATTAAGTACCATTTGCTTGTGTGTTTTGTCAATTGTAAAAATGCTACTGGTTGATATTCATTTTCTGGGCTTCTAATTGTTTCCTGCTCAAACAAGGGAGCAGAAAGTGAAAATTAAAAACTTACACCCATGAAATATGTAAGAACCAATCTATTATTGTTAGGAGAGATAATAAAGGGTTCGGAAACTTGAGCATGGAACTTACAGTCATTAGACTGTAATTTCCATTTATTAAATTTGCATTTACCTAAGCACCTTCTTTAAGAGATAGAATATAAATGTGAAAAATACCATAAACTATTCATCTTAAAGCCATTCTTCCTTGACAGTTTGTCAAAAGTTTGTCTGGAGCATTTATGGAGATGGAGCATAAGCACGGCAGTCATGACACAAATAAAAATGAGTGGGGTTCACAGTGGCTGATTGTGGTTGCCATCTTGTTTTTCTTTGTGTTTCTTTGGGGGGAGGGAGCAAAAATACTACACACCTACCTTGATTCATAGTTCCAATATGCATATAAGTGTTCAATCCACCAACTATTTTATTTATTTTATTTTATTTATTTATTTTGTCAAACAATTATAGGGTGGTAATTTGTACAGATAAAACATTAGATAAGTAATGATAAAAAGTAACAAAAAAGACAATAGGACAGGGACGGTAGGCACAATGGTGCACTTATGCACACCCCTTACAGACCTCTTAGAAAGGGGGAGAGGTCAATTGTAGATAGTCTAGGGCTAAAGGTTTGGGGTTTAGGAGTAGAAACCACAGAATCGGGTAGTGCATTCCAGGCATTGATTACTCTGTTGCTGAACTCGTATTTTTGGGAGTCAAGTTTGGAACGGTTGACATTTAGTTTAAATCGATTTTGTGTTTATGTGTTGTTGCCGTTGAAGATGAAGCAGTTGTTGACAGGTAGGACATTTTGGTATATGATTTTATGAACTATAATTAAGTCGGAACGGAGACAACGGAGTTGTAAGTTGTCTAAACCAAGAATTTCAAGTCTGGCGGAGTAAGGTATTTTGTTGTGAGAAGAGGAGTGAAGGTGTTATGTTCCTGCACAGCAACTTGCCCTGTAGGGTTTTGCCTAGAGATAGTTTGTATTGGTGAGGTTAATTAGAAGCCCCTATTGGTTGTGGCCACCCGGTTAAGTTAAAGTTTCAGCGGGAAAAGTTAATACATTTGATTGATTGTTTCCTCAGCCAGGCGGGCCTATTTAAGGTCCTATGTAAATAACTGTAACCTGTGCTGTTCTGAAGCTGTCTTCCTCCTTGCTGTTCTTCAATAAAGTTTCCTTCTGAACACGGGGGTCCTCCGACTTTTCAGAAGGACTCTTCTTGTGAAATATGTCTGGACTCTCTCAATTGTGTTGATGTCAGATATGCAATGTCTTTGACAGATTGAGGGTTATCAATAAATTCAATTCCTCCAAGTTTATATTTAGTATTCTGATTCTTTTTACCGATGTGTAAGACAGAGCATTTAGTGGTGGAGATTTGAAGTTGCCAGGTTTTAGACCATTCTGCTACGTGGTCAAGGTCTTTTTGAAGGGTAGCAGTATTGTCGATGGTATTAAATAGTTTGACATCATCTGCAAAGAGAACGCAATTGCTAGTGATGCAATCGCAAAGATCATTTATGTATAGTATGAATAGTGTTGGTCCTAAAACACTACCTTGAGGGACACCACTGTTAACAGGGGGAGGAAGAGAAGTGGCACTTCCTATTTTGAGTAGGTTAAAAGGCAGAAGAACTTGGGGGGGGTGTTTCTAAGCATATAATTAACTCAGTTACAGTTTTCTTCAGGATCACTTTTCTTTCCATCTCAATTCCATTTCTGAAAAGGACATTTCAACAATAATATCATAGGTGTCTGCTATGAGCAGTAACCAAATATATAAAATATATTTCTAAACACTTAAAGAATTATTTGTTGTTGTTGTTTTGTTCTCTAGGCTTTATTATCGAGATCTATTTTTTTAGCTGAATACTGTCCATATAGAAGAAACCACTTCTGTAATGTTAAATACTAGGCATTTTACAAATGGTCAGGCAGAACTGAAGAGAAGTATTTAAACTTTATGCTATTATTACAGTCCTCTGTTTATTAGCTCATTAAATTCTAATGTAAATATATTTAAAATTGAATTATACTGGTATCAATGTTTCTCAATCTCTGCAATTTTGAGGTGCTGGCTGGGAAATTCTAGGAATTGAAGTCCACACAATTTAAAATTGATGAAACTGACAAATAGTGGATTATTTGAAGCATAAGGTCTACAGTAGTCCCTCGCTATATCGCGCTTCCCCTACTGCGGCTTCACTTCATCGCGGGTTTTCAAGAAATATTAATGAGAAAAATCATTCGCGGATCTTCGCTGGTTCGCGGGTTTTTGAGGAAGTCGATCGGCAGATTTAAACAGCCCACGGAACTCGATCGGCAGGTTTTTCAAAAAAAATATATCTAAAATTGTAAATACTGTATTTAAATACTGTATCTAAAATAAATACTGTGTGGGAAGGGTTTATAAACGCTTAAAACAATGAAAACTTACCAAACAATTACAATATAAATACTTAAATAAGTACTATCAGTCGATAAATTCCCCATCGCGGATTTCACCTATCACGGCCGGGTCTGGAACGTAACACCAGCGATAGGTGAGGTCTTACTGTACTATGTTTTTAGACAGTCTAGAACAGGAATCAGAAAGTTGACTTAAAACAAAGAAAGACATAGTCTTTTTTGAACATACCAGAATTAGTTTTTGACTGGATCCAGATTCTACATTTCTCCTCCGCTTGATACAGTTCAGCAGAGTGGAACAAAGTTGACGTCTAAATTTATTACTTCTCAATGCAACTATCTTGTTATATGGGAACTTCTAATATGATTTAGACTGGGTGCACCCCAGCTTTGCACTTTGTTCCTAGTTACCATAGATACATCTAAACTGTGTACACCAAGAAAGTCCACTCCAAAATGACTGTACACTTTACGTATTTGTTTTCTGGGTTCTGTATATGTTTGAGATTATGAATGGAATTGCATCTGGAGTTATATGGTATATGAAACAGAAATTTTGTAAACTTATGGGACCCAACAACCAATACACACAAAGGTTTGTCAGGAAAAGAATGTGGGCTGCAGTAGATAGAATATTGGCTTTCAATTGTGAAAAAAAATGGTGTTAGAACCCAAGAACAGAGAATAAAGAAGGAACCTTCAAGCAAACTAACATTATTTTGGCTCACTTTGTTTCAACTTCATTTCTGAAATTATGCATAGGATTGGAACTATCAATAGGCAGATCAAACCAATTGTTTGGTTTATGAGTTATGAATTTATTACCTTTTTAGATTCCCTACAGCAACCATCCAGATTACAGCTGAGTAATGCTAAATTAGTTCCTCTCTCTCTCTCCAGATGTCCTGACAACTTTGATATGAGATTAACTAGGGGGAAGAAAAGAAACTGCATATTATACCATTTTCAACTTTTGGTCGTAGACTTGAGAAATCAAATTGTATTAATAACATTAAATTTCAGAGCCTTTCACACATTTTTTTAATGTACATTCTGTGCTTTTGAGTGACTGCGCCAATGACCTTTACTCTGAGGAGAAGCAGCTCTCAAATAATTAGAAATGCAGTTAATTCAGGAATCTTTTAGAGCATACGTAATCTTCCTTCTAGTTGAACTGCATCCACAGAATATTGTGCAAAAGAATAGAGAGAGGGGAAAAATTGAAAATACCTGGGAAAAAAGAGAGAGAGAGAGAGACCAAACTGATGGGGTAAGATGGATTACTTGAATTTTCCACCAATCACTGAATAACACATTGGCTAAAGCATTGATTGATGAAGTATTTAAGTCGTCAATCTCACATCACAAGCCTTTTTACAAATGGTTGCAGAAAGGGCCTGACAAGACGGTGGTATCAATGGAAGTTGGCTTTGCTACAAAATATAAGAAAGACCTCTGGTCCACAATTTGCTCTCTGGCAAGATGTTCAATAACCATTTTCAACGGCCACTTTGCCAGCAAATGTTTCACTTAAAATGTCGGTATTCTTTACTTAGGATTGCTGTATGCCTCCAAATTTATAAGCCTTTAGGATGAGGAGATTTACTTTCTTTGAGGTTGGGCTAGATTATACTTTATTTATGTAGTCATTTCCAGTTGAATGGGTTTTTTAAAGTAAAGTATACTTTTTGCCTCTTTATATCTATTAGAATATATTAAACTGCTCTGTCAGGAATCATAATTTTTGTTTACAGAAAAATTATGCTCCGCTAGCCTCAATTAACTACATGGTGTTAAGTAGTGAAAATCAAGAAGTAAATATCTACTCAGAATATTTACAAAAAGCATAAAATCAGGGGTGAAAACAATGTAGAATTAGCATTGCTTGATCCAATGCAATCTTACTCTTGGTTACAATTCACATGGATGTGGTAGGTAGGTAGAAATACACCAATAAACTATTCTCAAAACTCAGAATTTTCTAAATTTTTCAAAGTGTTTGAAATTCTGGCATTCGATAAATACATCTGATCTATCCATCCATCTTATCCTCTACTTGTCAGAAGTGATATGTAAAATTCGAGTGGTCAATTCATGCTTCTCTTGGTGTCTAAGGGAGTGTAGCAAACCTCTAGATCCACATGCTGTGAGTATAGGTAAAGCAGTATTCAATTATGGCTAAAGATAATAAAGACCTTGCAATATAATTTAGCCTATGGAGAACTTCCTGCCTACCACTGTATTAATACAGCATAATATTCCTTTTACTCTTAACATTGTTAATTAACAGTAATTGTTGATTATCTACAGTACATGAATATGGCATCAATATTCCATAATATCATTGACAATTAACATCTGTGTGAAATCCACTTTCTTTGTTCACTTTGATCATTCAAGTCATACTACTCTGAGAACATTAATGCCAATAATGAGCAGCAGGCAGTAAACAGGAATAAATTGGTAATTGGTTATGCATCTGTCTCATTTACTATAGCTGCAATATAGCAACTTGATTAATCATTTAAAAATAAATCACATTAAATCACAATCCCACTCACTTTTGTAGTTGGTATTTTAGTTTAAGCAGTTTTGAGTAATCAAATGCCTATTTCACTGCAAATCTGGACTTTAAGTTCTTACTATGTGCCTTGTTTCAACTGATCTTACTGTACTAAGGAGGGAGGGAGCAGAAATAAGTGGTAGTGTATTGATGTGACTGCCTTTCAGTTCTTTATTCAAACGATGAAAGCAAAGTGCTCTCTTTAAATTACCAAGAATACGACACTCACATTTCTCTACTATATCCTGGATATGCCAGAGTTTTCTGCTGAAATTGGAGTGGCGATATATAGTTTTGTGAACGGAAGAAATGGGAATTTTGCATCCATGTGTGCATAATAAACACTGTCAGCATAAAAGAAACCCACTTCAGTTGCTCATTGAAAGTCATTTTGGCACATGAGTGACCACAAGGAGCAAAACGATCCGGTTACCAGGGAATGTCTGTTTAAAGTTTATCTACAGGAAGGTCAGACTGTACGATGGCTCATAAAATTCTTCTCACACTTAGAAAGCTTCTGAAGCCATTCACACAAAGGAGACCCTCTATCAAAATGCAGCTCTTGTTTAGCTCTCATAATTGAAGAATCTGCTCCTGGATGAAGCTGTTCGTTTATTCAGTAAACATAGAGAATAAGCAATAAGAACTTACAGAAAGCAGATAAAGTGCATAAAAATCAATCATCTCTCTTTTTGGTGGGCAAAGACATAGATGATGAAAGGACAATGGTTAATACAGATAGGATGATTCACTTAGTAATTGTGACTTTTGACCATTTTTCACATTCATAACCATTGCAGCCTCCCTATGGTCACATAATCAAAATTCAGATGTTTGGCAACTGACTCATATTTATGATAGCTGCAGGGTCCCGGGGTCATGTGATCATCTTTTGCAAACTTCTGACTAGCAAAGTCACAGAGGAAGCCAGATTCACTTAACAACCATGTTACTAATTTAACAACTGAAGTGGTTCACTTAACAACTGCTGTTTGATTCATGGATGAAAGAGGAACTTGCCAACAAACAGTTCTTTATCGTTATATCAGTCAGTAACCCAGGAAATGTCCTGTCTGACATCTAGCCCTTTTATAGCAATAGCAATAGCATTTAGACTTATATATCCAATCACTGAAGCAGCGGAAGTAATATGCTGGTGTCTGGAGGCTCTGGATGGGTGCTAACAGGCTCAAACTCAGTCCCGACAAGACAGAGTGGCTGTGGGTTTTGCCTCCCAAGGACACCTCCATCTGTCCACCCAAGTCTGTAACTTGGGCGTCCTCTTTGATCCACAGCTGACTTTAGACCACCATCTTTTGGCTGTGGCAAGGGGGTGTTTGCCCAGGTTTGCCTGGTGCACCAGTTGCAGCGCTATTTGGACAGGGAGTCTCTGCTCACAGTCGCTCATGCCCTTATCACCTTGAGATTCAACGACTGCAATGCTCTCTATGTGGGTGCTACCATTGAAAAGTGTTCGGAAACTACAAATTGTGCAGAATGCAGCCGCACAAGCAGTCATGGGCTTGCCAAGGTATGTCCATGTCTCTCCAGCACTCTGCGGACTGCATTGACTGCAAATTGGTTTCCGGACCCAATTCAAAGTGTTGGTTATAGTTGGTTAAAGCCCTACATGGCATGGGACCAGATTACTTGCAGGACCTCCCTCTGCCTCAAGAATCCCAGTGTCCGGTTAGGTCCCACAGAGTTGGCCTTCTTCAGGTCCCATCAACTAGACAATGTCACTTGGCAGGTGCTAGGGGAAGAACCTTTTCTGTGGGGGCCCCACCCTCTGGAATCAAATCCCCCCAAAGATTTGTACTGCCCCCACCCTCCTTGCCTTTTGAAAATGTATTTATGCCGTCAGGCTTGAGGTCATTAGACCCCAGCCTCTGGCCAGTGAATGTGTAGGATGCTGTAGTATGTTTCTGAATGTTTGACTTTTAAATGTTTCTCTTTTTAAAAAAAATATTTTAAATTAATTATTCTGTTAATTGAATTTAGAAGTGTTGTATATATTGTATTTTTATTGAAATATTGTAAGCCGCCCCAAGTCCATAGAGAGAGGCAGCATATAAATCAAACAAACAAACAAACAAACAAATAAATAAATAAATAAATAAATAAATATCACTTCATAATGCTTTTACAATCCTGTCTAAGTGGTTTACAGAATCAGCATACTGCCTGCAACAATCTGGGTCCTCATTTTACCCACCTCAATAGATGACAGGCTGAGTTAACCTTGAGCTGATGGTGACATTTGAACTGCTGAACTACAGCTAGCAGTTAGATGAAGTAGCCTACAGTACTAATGGGAGCTGTCTGGCTGTCAATCAATCAATCAATCAATCAATCAATCAATCAATCGTATTCAAGTATTTTCCCACCATAAGGGCAGACCTGTGTTAAGCCTATGCTTCAATTGAGTTGAATACCTAACATGCCTCCCCACTTGGTTTGGTGCTTGGCCAATCAGGTTTGTTTGTTGGACAGTCTCATAAGTAGGCAGGGCATTGGCATGGTCTACTTGATCTGAGCACTTCAATTGGTTCTTTGGAGTTCACCTGATTGAACTGGATTATTGTTTTCTCTGCCCATTCTGGCCTGCAGAAAAGTTCTCAATAAGCAGGACCAAAGAAGCCAGGTCAGGGCTATCCAGCAATTTTGATTGGGGCCACCTGCTGAGGCATCCAGGCTGACCAGGCTGGTGCAACAGTTTATAGCTGTAAGCCACTAGGAAAATGGTCCATTTAATGATTCTGGGTGACAATACAGCTGGGATTGGGCAGTCCCCAGTCGGCAAACCCAATAGAGGCTTATATTATGAACTCAAACTCTTTACCATACAAGTATTCATGGAAACAACAAGTGCCAGCAACTGCAGCTAGCACTTCTCTATGTAGCTGGTTGTAGTTCCATTCAGCAGGAAACAGACTTCAAGAGTAACATACAATGGGTGCCTTGGTTCTCCTACTGCTCCATGGCTGGGTTGAAGAAGAGAGATTACACCTGGTCAGTCATCATGATGGCCTAGGTCGAAGGTGCAGACTTGGTGCTTGGCCAACATTGTGCACTCAGAAATGCCGTGACATCAAGTTACTCTCTTATGAAACTCTTCTTCATCGCCAATGTTAGATTCATGGATGGATGAGGTGAGACACTCATAAACTTGCTAACAAAGAGCTCTTTATTGTATAACAGTAAAAGTCCTGTCTGAGAGCTAACCCTTTTATAGATAGCTGTCAAACTGTCAACCAATCACATTCAAGTATTTTCCTGCTGTAATAGTGGACCTGAGTGAAGCCTATGCTTCACTTGAGTTGAATAGATAATTACTCTGGCAGATTGTTAAAAGGGGCAAAACTCACTTAACCACTATCTTGCTTAGCAACAGAAATGTTGGGCTAAATTATGACCATACCTGAGGATTACCTGTAGAAACCAATGTAGAAATATTCTTAAAATATGACTATGAAAGTGTTATAAGACAGCATAAGGACATCATTGCTAAAGGAGAGATTAGCACTAGGAAGCAGTGTGGTTCAAGAACAACCTGTGTTATTGACTCAGGGGTTATATCTGAGGTAGTTCAAATGAGTATTCATTTCAAGCTTAAGCTCTCTACAAAAATCTGAGCTATTAATGATCAAGGGAAATGCATGAGAATTAAGAAGGCATTCTAGCTGGACTGGACTTAGATCTCTTGGACTTTTGGTTGGGAACGGCACTGTGACGGGAGGCAGGGGATGGAGCTCTGCATCCGAACTTTCCTTTTCTTCTCTGGGGGCCACATTTTTGCAGTCTTATCAGACTTGGAGGGTCCGATTATAGAACAGGGGGTCTCCTGGAGCCCTAGAGACAGATCACCACTGTCTCGTAGGGCAGGGATTGCCCCGCAGCTCCTCGGAAGAAGAACTGGGCATCGACTATGGTGGCTGCCCGGCCATAGCAGAATGACCATACAGGAGAAAGTAGAAAAAAGCAAACAGAAGTCGGTCAGAGTAAACAGATCACTAAAGGAAAAAGGTCTAAAAGTTTAAAAAAGATCTCTTGCAGGCACCCAGGGACTCATGACTTATGATGTGTTTGACCACTCTCTTGGGCTTAGTCTGGTCATCTGCTACAGTTGCTCCTTCATCATCTCTGAGGGCAGGCATCAAACTTATTAAACTTATTCTCCTTTGAGGAAAGGGCTTCAAATGTATTTAAGGATGACATGGTGATGACTATAATGATGAGAGGCTTATGACTGGTGACAACATTAGTTATGATTCTTATCATAACTAATGATGCTTTACCCCTGTTTGTAAATCCTGTCTGTCTGTCTATCTATCCACCTACCTACTTACCTACCTATCATCTGATTTTTTTAACCTTGGTCTTGATTTTTCTGTAAATCCAACATGAGTAAAACATAAGTTAAGAGTCTTCAATGGGCCAAATTAACATTCATTTGTTCCAAGGGAAGATGAATTTGTCAGCCAGGGACTCATTTTCAAACTTTTGAGTTTAACTTAGTTGGAAGGATTTCATTTGAGATACAACCAAAGTCTTGCCAAGGAAAGAGTTTGTCACTAGGAGCAGAATACTATACAATATGTTTTGATGAATGAAATTATGGGCTTTGAGTTTTATGCATTTTGTAATGTTTGTTTATATGCCTTCATATTGTTTTCCCTTAGTTTTAAAATTGTTATATTTGCTTTATTTGTAACTCATCCAGAGTAATATACTGTATATGAGGTTGTCAGCTAAATAAACAAACAAACATGGAACTCATACATTTGGACTAATCCAGATGTGTCCTTTTAGGTGCCGTATAGGAGAAGACTTAGTGCTTTGACTTAATGTTCGTGGTCTTTATAAATCATAAATTTAATATTTTAAAGCAATGGTAGATTGAATGTATCTAGTTATTTTAAAGCCCTTGACATAGTATAGTATTTAGCATAAATCTGCCTGATCATATTTAACAAACAACAATTGAACTGATAATTTCAATTGTGTGTATGTGTGTGCACACACATGTGCATGTGCATGCATGTGTATGTACACATCTGGAAAATACAGAAGCAAGAATTGTGGGTGTCACAATTCTACAGATGATGTGATGGCATTTTCACCAGGTATCCAATTTGCCAAGCCTACTTTCATAAAAGTTCCACAAAACACAATTCTAACAGACTGCATAGGAACAATCAGATGTCATCTATACCTAGTCTGAATGGAATAAGTTAAAAGGGCAATGTTTTTATTGGATTTTTTCCATTATTATAGCCAAGCTGTAACATACCTCTTAAATACCTTAAGTCAGTGATGGCAAACCTTTTTTTCCTCGGGTGCCAAAAGAGTGTGTGTGTGCACTATTGTGTATGTGCGAGTGCCCACACCCATAATTCAATGCCTGGGGAGTGCAAAAACAGCTTCCTCACTTTATGGAGGCCCTCTGGAGGCCAGAAACTGCTTGTTTCTCAACTTCTGGTTGGCCCAGTAGGTTTGTGTTTCACCCTCCCCAGGCTCCAAAGGCTTCCCTGGACCAGGTAAAGGGTAAAAATCCCCCATCCCCCTGAGGCTCTCTGGAAGCCAAAAATACCCTCCAAGAGCCTCTGTGAGAGCCAAAAATAATCTGGTCGGCCCACAAATGCACATTGGAGCTGAGCTAGGGCAGCAGCTCATGTGCCAGCAGATATGGCTCCATGTGCCACTTGTGGCACCCATGCCATAAGTTTGCCATCACTGCCTTAAGCCTTGCAGCCAACATCCACAGGTTCACTAATTTAATTAATCTACTTTATATTGCAGAGATAAAAAAAATCAGGAAAAGGATGGTGGACACTTGACAAAATGATATAAAGAGAATCTTGCATAATTAGCACTCCCACAAAATTACCTTCTTCTCTATCATCTATCCCACATATGTTCAAAAACAAACCACTATTCTCAAATTCCAGTTCTGAATTTGCCACAGCAATGAATGGTTAGTATATCTCTATAAATTAGCTAACTAATAACTAAACTACCATTTTACAGTTTTTATATTTACAGTTTATTCTGAGGCCAATTTATAGAAGATATGGTCTCGCAGTGTTCGCCTTAGAACAAGGACAGAAATACCAGCCTGAAGATGACGAGTGAGACCTCATCAAAACGTCGCCAGAAATTTCCAAATCCTACACGGGAAGAAACCCGAATATACCAAAACCGTCATACCTGTACCCGTGAAAATCTACGAAAACATATATGTGTGTGTGTGTGTGTGTGTGTGTGTGTGTGTGTGTGTTTTCATAGATTTTCACAGGTACAGGTATGACGGTCTTGGTATATTCAGGTTTCTTCCCGTGTAGGATTTGGAAATTTCTGGCGACATTTCAACGAGGTCCCACTCGTCATCTTCAGGCTGGTGTTTCTGTCCTTGTTTAAGGCGAACACTGCGAGACCTGAGCTGCCTTCCTTCTATAAATACTGGTGGCTGGGTGTGGTTTGATGGCTCAGCAATTGCCTGCTGTGTAGAAACTTCCTGGTGAGTCAGTGGGGTAACACCTGGGGTCGTTGATGTAGCTGAAGTATGCTGATTAGTTAATGGTTGTTGATTAGGCGTGATATCCTGAGTAGTTGGAGCTTGCAGGCTACTTGATTGTTTTGCAATGTGTGTTCTGAGTCTAGTTTCAGTTTTTATGGCTGGGTCACGTTTGAGGGCTGGTTTCCAGATGTCTGGTAGGCGGGAGGTATCATCCTGCTTGTTCATATTTTGGGGATGTTTTTCTATCTCGATGGCTTCCATGATTATTCTTTTGCTGTAGTGTTCTATTTTGGAAATTAATTTAGTACTGTCAAAATCAATTTCATGTCCTGTAGTTTTGAAGTGTTGGAAAAGGGAGGAGGTTTTTTCTTTTTTCCTTAATTCATTCTTATTTATAGAAGGAAGGCAGCTCAGGTCTCGCAGTGTTCGCCTTAGAACAAGGACAGAAATACCAGCCTGAAGTTGACGAGTGTGACCTCATTGAAACGTCGCCAGAAATTTCCAAATCCTACATGGGAAGAAACACGAATATACCAAGACCGTCATATATATTTATATATATGTATGTATGTATGTATGTATGTATGTATGTATGTATGTATATGTATATGTATATAATTTGTCATTGACATACAGTAAGACAATACAATTTCTTGTTAGAAGTTTCAATGTGATTGTTTTCTTGGGTATTTAATATCACAGGCATGCTGATGATATCATGTGAAACTTAGCTGGTGCCACATAGCCAATGCTGTTTGCTTGCAACTAAAGAAAGATTTATATCTTCAGTCATGCAATACAAAATAACTTCAAGGGTGGAAAAGAAGGCAAATGTTTGCTTATTCAACGTAGACTTTTACGAGTTTCCCAGCTGACTAAATCCATGAAGATAAACAGAACATGATTTCCCTAGCCCAACAATGGCTCACATGGTCTCCAAATAAATACTACAATATTATTCCTCCTTGTTTTCCTGAGTTCTGGCAGGTTATGCAAACAAATCTATGCTCCCAAAGAAGTAGTGTGTGCCACTCTTTCTCAATATGTTTGCTCCAAGTTTATGGAAGCATTCTTAGATTCCCAGGCAAAGTTTATGCTACCTGGGAATTCTTGAAGTTATAGCCTCCAAACATCTTATGGCACTAAATAAAGGATGGGAACTACCATTGAAGAAGAATATAATGGGGTATTATTATCCCCTTTCCTAAACATGACTAACATCAAAAACTGTTGCATGTTGTGAAGTGAGCTGCAGCTCACAAAGTTTTATGCTTTTTAATAAAAACTTATGAAGTCAGAAAAGGTGCTGCCAGATTCCTTCAGATACTTACCATTATAGATTACCACAGTGATTCTCACCCTGTGGTACGTGGATGCTGGTGGCAGAGGGTCTATAAAGACTTGAAGAAATGTAATGGTGTTAAGTCTTGGGGGTGTGGCCATGGTCCATGGCCACATAAGGTCACAAAGGCCACAAAGAAAAATTTGAGAATTATAGTTTAAGACATTTCTCCTCCTCCTGTCCAAAAGTTCTCAAGAAATACCATACAAGTCAGGGTAGATCTTAATCTTCTCTCTACAAGCCCTGTTTCAAATATTTTTCAGATAAAAGATCCTCCATACTGACTGATGCCTTCTCCATCAACAAAACAACCCTGCCTTTCTTTATAATAGAATCGCTGTAACCCCCCACCCCCTCCCCCAAATCCTTCTGACTTTTTTACTGCTTCTATTTTCCAGGTACATAGGTGCTTCCACTCCAAAATTTAGTTAACATGATGCATCTGGAAGTCATCAAGAAGTGATCATGGAGGCCAAAAGGAACTTGGATTTAAGAAATCCAGGAAGAAAAATGAGAAAGAAAAAGGAAGTAGCTGGAATATACAAGCCATCAGATTGGTTATCATGGTCTTAGTAACCAATTATGAGAATGTACATTTTTGTTACTTTCCCGTTAAATCAACATTTCCCTGCACATACAAATTATCACGTAAGCAATGCTTAACAAAGAGTTGCAGGGGTGTTTTGTGTCATACATTTTTATATTCCACAAATCTTTATCATAAGAAAACATAATGTTTTGCTAAAGATTAGGTGTTTCTTTTTTTCAAGCATAGTCATGGCATTTAATCTATTTTCAAAGAAAATGTGTATACTTACACTGTGACTCTTTAGTGATAGTGATATGCTTTATCTCTAGGGCTTGCCAGTGCATTGCATGATACAGGAACATATACTACAAAACTGGATCTTTTATCATTCACTTAGTTTAGAATGGCCCTGTTTATCCTACTTATGGGAATTCCTGTCAAAATAGCAGCCTTCATAATAATAAAAGGCACTTCCAATAGCACAGTACAAAAACCCTTCATCTTTAGCTTGTACTTGGCTTTTATTTTATCAATATGTTTAACTCTAGGAAATGAATTTCATTGACCCTTTGTAGTTCTCCTTGAAAAGCCACTCCTTTTGTAAAAAAAAAAATGGAACTGTTTTTGAAAGTGGAAAGGGATTCTATCCTACCTTTGAGATGGAAAAGGCAAAAAGCTTTTATCTTGTTTTCAGAAGGAGTTCAGCATATATACCTAAATTGGATTTAATTCTGATATTGTCAGAGGGTGTTCTGATGGCATATGAATGGTAATAACAACAGAAAATTGTGCCATCTACATAAAATCAGGCTGATAGGATTCATTTAATTAGGGTCAATCCTAAAATTTTTGTTAACTACCTTAAGTCAAACAGAGCACTCAAAGCTAGCCAAATTATGTTGGCAATTGAGATTTAAAAAAATCCCACAAACAAATTCTCCTAAAATGATGCAGTAATACAATGAGAAGCTAAAAATGTGCTACCTATTCATAATGATATCCAAAACATCCTGAGGCAACTGTTCTCTCCCGTATGAAAGTAGAGATTGTCCCAGATGTACTATTACAGAACTAACTGTTCAGCTTCAAACAGTGAAAACAATTTCTGAATGTAATGTCTAAATCCTGTCTTTAAACTCATCTCTCTTTTCATACCCGTTGATAAAGTTGGGTAATCCTAAATTCTAAATTAAATCGCCTTTGCCACTTTGTCAACCAGAAACTCCCTAGTTCAGAATTGCTGCCATTGGATCATTGCTTTATATTGCTCCAAGTATGTTTTATTACTCTGCAGTGAGCATGTTGGGTATATCATCATCCCCAAATATTTAGGTATCCAGTTAATTGACCTAGCCTTCCAATGCATTATCTACTCAACTCTCTTCTACATTTTTAGACATGAGTCTCTCCTTGGTCATATGATTTTTATACCATCAATATATCTTAAAGGAGGTGGTGAGATTGTCATGCTGTTGAGTAAAAAGATAAAGGCTATCCTATCAGTAGTATATGACTCTAGGGCAGTAATGCCGAACTCTTTTTTTGCTCGGAATATAGCGTGTGCATGTGTGCCCACAACCATAATGCAATGCACTCTCCCTGTGCAAGTGTGCTGCCCCCTGCTTGCACACAATCGCCTTGCGCTCCCCCCTCACTGAAGCCTCTGGACTTCCGGTTGAGCCGTTGGGTCATTTTTCCCCATCCCCAGGCTTCAGGAGGCTTTCCATAGGTTTGTGCCATAGGTTTGCCATCACTGCTCTGGAGCATGGTGTTCATCTCTGTTTCTTTACTGAGGAACCAGCCAATTCTATGTTTCTATGTTTCAATTGTTCAAAGACAATTTCTGTGGCAATGTGACCCACATGGCTATAAGCCAAAGGCATGCATAATGCTGTTACCTTCCCACTGAAGTGGTTCTTATTAATCTATTAGCATTCCCAGATTCACCCACGTTTCTACAACACTCCGTGGCCTGCATTGGCTGCCGATCAGTTTCCGGTCACAATTCAAAGTGTTGGTTATGACTTTTAAAGCCCTACATGGCATTGGACCAGAGTATCTCCGGAACCGCCTGCTACCGCACGAATCCCAGCGACCGATAAGGTCCCACAGAGTTGGCCTTCTCCGGGTCCCGTCAATTAAACAATGTCATTTGGCGGGCCCCAGGGGAAGAGCCTTCTCTGTGGCGGCCCCGGCCCTCTGGAATCAACTCCCCCAGGAGATTAGAACTGCTCCCACCCTCCTTGTCTTTCGTAAACTACTTACGACCCATCTATACCGCCAGGCATGGGGGAGTTGAGACACCTTTCCCCCAGGCTCTTTATATTTTATGTTTGGTATGTATGTGTTGTTTGGTTTTTAAATATGATAGGGTTTTATATGCCTCTTTTTAATATTAGATTTGTTTCGCTATAATATTGTTTTTATTATTGTTGTGAGCCGAGACTGGCGGCATACAAATCTAATAAATAATAATAATAATTATTATTATTATTATTATCATCATCATCATCATCATCATCATCATCATCATCATCATCATATTAGATGGGCAGGAGCTGAGACAAATCATGGGAGCTAATCCCATTTCATGAAGCTAGGGACTTTGAGCTTGGAAATATTGAATGAAATTATAGAAAAGTAAACATGGAAATGTATTAATTGATGCATTGGTGTTCAGATAGATTTTCATAGTATTACTAGATTACTATAATACTATGATAAATATTTAAGAAATGAAGATTTTAAAGCGTGGATTTATTAATAGTTTTGTTTTTAGTTTTTCTGGTTTTTTTAGTTTTAATAGTCATAGATTTTAGTTTTGTTTTATTATTAATTTCTTTTAATAAAAAAGAAGGGAATTTTTATTTATTTATATATATTATTTATTTATTTATTTTGGACTTCTATGCCACCCAGTCCCAAAGGGACTGCCGCTCAGACACTATACTTTTCCGCCCACACCGGAAAAAAATTAAAGGGAACACTGACTTTAACCCAGTTTGTTAGCTCTCCAGCTAAGAAGCTCAGCATGCTGAGCCATCATGCCCCTAACTGATGAGCCAACCTAGGTTTGATTATTTTTACTTTGCTAAACAAGGAAACAATTATGTGAGCTACAGTTCTTGGTCTTACCTTGACAGGACAACAGTCAGAAAAAGTTACAATTGCTACCACCCGTATCAGCACAAAAAAGAACACCTCAAAACATCCCCTTGCCCAACTTTCCTGCTGTACTATATTGAAAACAACAGGTGCACACAGCAGATGGTGGGTGCACAAGGAAACAGCAGACGCAACATGCTATTTACATATCCATTGGCCAGTGTTTGATTTATTTCCAAAATTAGAATTTGATACATTCTTTTAGTTTATAATACATTTCTACTGAAATTACGCTCCCTCCAGAACAGTCTTGAACCATAAACATTGGCATTAGAACAAGTGAAGGGCTAAGACTTTGTAAATAATAATCATTCTTCCAACCCTTATTTCTGAACAATGCTTCGTTTTCCCAATCTAATTCCAACCATTTGATGCCTGCTGGTTTTTTTGCTTGATGTCAAGGTTGGCATAACATGACCTGATCAATAATTGCCCTACATTAAGCTGTTTATTTCTCCCAGGTCCCAATCTGGCTTTTGCATATCTTTTTTTCCCCATTCTTGATCCATCAGAAGGATGATGACAAGGAAAGACCAGAAAATCTATGTTCCCTGCTCACGCCTGTGATGTTTTGTATACTATGCATCATATCTAGCCGGCTAATATGATTTTTCCAGCATCATGGACTTTTCCCCCCCATCTTACTGTGAAGCAAAACAAAGTTGTAAATCAAAGGTGTGACTCAGAGGCAGAGCAGAAGAAAGATTTAAGTTGTTCTCCTGATCTAATTTAACTCAAGGAACTTACCAAGTTTGGATAATATTAAATGTTACCTAGGGAGTATGTAATAAAACAAAGGTGTCTGTTGAACTCTCCCTTTATATGTCTTTCTGATAAGGTTAGATAGACATTAAGTTTTCACTTTACAAATGGAAATTGAGACAGAAAATCTATGGGATTAAATGGAAATGGTATGGTCACGTAACAAGAACTTATGACAGGTGGACCGAGGCAGTTATAGAATGGATCCATTTGATAAAAAGCATCTGTGAAAGAGACCTAAAACAAGATGGATCGACAACATCAGCAAGTATTGTGGGCCCAACTGGAAAAAGAAAGCTCAGGACCATATAGTTGGAAACATGCAGAAGAAGCCTTCATCCTGCCATGGATGGTTAAAAAGACGGTCTCAATGGTATGGAATTAACATAAAACTTGGAAGTTTCATGCAACCAGAAAGCAAATTTCTGAGCACAGATTGACACACAACTGACTATAAGATAGTTTTGCTGTCTTAACAGTGCCTCCATTATTGAACAGAACCAGTATGTGATACAAGAATAAGACTGAATAAGTGAAGCAGACAAATCTATATAATACTGTGAAAGATATACATGGGAATACATTCACAAATAATTCTTATCATGAATTGATTGCATTGACAGTTTTCATATATAAATATTGAAATGTATTGAGACGCCAGACGAAGTGCTAAACAGTGGTTCCCTTTATTCAGCTCTTTCCGCAAGTGACAATCAGCTGGGAACTCACGGCCGGCAATGAGAAACTCGGCTCTATTTATACTCTTAAGGCTCGCGCCAAAAGAGCTGTCCTGCGTCTGAGCCAATCAGACGCCTCCTAGCATTTCCAATCTGCCTGGTAACAGCATTCACCTCAGGCAACTATTTACATGGCATATTAACATACTCAACACCCCTCCCTCCTTAGTCAAGTGCCAACTGTCCATCAATTGAGCCATGTGATGAAGTCCTCCAATCGAGTGGGTCTGCGCGAGGCTCGCTCAGACCTGCGCAGATCAGTTGAGTCTGGAACTTCGTTGGTGGAGGTTGGCTCTCTGTCGGATCTGGAGCCTGGCTGGGCCCGAGTGGGGGCTCCGGCCTGCAGCGAAGTCCGGATGGAAGCTGAATCGACGTCGGAGGAGGATGATGGTGGCTCGTTGGTGTCGTGGGAGCGTTCCAGCCTCGGTGAGCCCAAATTTACATCCAACAAATCGGGTTGTACATAAGAGTCTGCTTTGGGGGAAGAGGTTACAATGGCGGTTTGCGTATTTTCAGAGTTAATCCGCCCTCTTAAGTAATCAATGTGCCGTTTCCAAATACGGCCATCCTCTAATTGTATTGAATATGTTTTAGGCCCCTTTTGTTGTAGGACTTTCCCTTTTACCCATTGAACTCCCCCATCAAAATTTCGGGCAAATACATTCTGGCCTAGATACATGCTTCTTTCAGGTATTACAGACATTTCACCTTGACCCATGGTATTTAAATATCGAGGATGTAACCTGTCTAAAGGAGACCTTAGTTTCCGCCCCATTAAGACTTCTGCAGGGCTTTTATGGGTGGCAGCATTTGGAGTAATATGTTGCATTAACAGGAATTGGTCTAATTTACCTTGTATTTCCCCAGGGCCTGCTCTGCGCAGCGCCTCTTTCGCCACCCGCACATAACGTTCAGCCAACCCGTTAGCCCATGGGGAATAAGGGGAGATTAGCGCATGCCTGACCCCTAGATTACTCAAAAACACCTCAAACTGTCGTGCGGTCAGTTGTGGCCCATTATCTGAAACAAGGACATCAGGACACCCATGGGTTGCAAACAAATGATACAGAGCCTTTATAGTGGCACATGTTGTTATATTCTGCATAGCCACTATCTCTACCCACTTAGAAAAGGCATCCACGACAACCAGAAAAAACTGGGACCCGATGGGGCCAGCAAAGTCTATATGTATCCTGGACCAAGGCCCAGTGGGCTCTCCCCACTCTACGGGGGCAGTTCGAGGGGGATTGGGTCGTGACTCTTGACAGGGGTCACACCGAGCTACCCAATGTTCAATATCGAGATCTAGGCCCGGCCACCACAGGTATCCCCTTGCCAAACCCTTCATTCGGACAATGCCTGGGTGTCCCACATGCAACATAGTCAACACCTTTTTCCTAAGTGTAGTTGGAATGACCACTCGATCCCCCCATAGTACACATCCTTTCATGTATGACAATTCTAGTCGCTTTGTCTTAAAGTCTGCCAGTCCCCCCTCCTCTGGTCCCCCAAGCCAACCCCTGTGTATACAATTAATCACTGTTTGAAGAATGGGATCTGACTTAGTATGCTCGGCCACTTCCCTGGCTGAAGTTAGGGGGGTTTCTTCTATTTCTAACAGTAGTACCTCATCCGAAGGAACTGGTTCTTCCCCTCTTTGTGCCAAAGGGCACCTGCTTAGTCCATCAGCGTGGCTTATGGACTTCCCTCCCTTATGTATTAAGGTATACTGATAACTGGAGAGGAAGAGAGCCCATCTAATCAGTCTAGGGGACATGAACGGAGGGGTAGGTTTATCTGAAGGCAACAGTCCCAAAAGGGGTTTGTGGTCTGTTATTAATTCAAACCTCCTTCCAAATAAGTAATTATGAAATTTCTTAATGCAAGCTATTAAAGCCAGGGCCTCTTTATCCAACTGGCTATAGTTCCGTTCAGCAGGGGTTAGCGTTCTGGAGAAAAAAGCTATAGGTGCCTCAGTGTTGTCTGGCATTACGTGGGCCAGTACTCCGCCCACCCCATAAGCCGAAGCATCGCATGTAAGCCTTATGGGCAAGACTGAACTGTACTGAACCACCACACTATTAGAAGTCAATAAGGTCTTTATTAGAGAAAATGCTTGGCGTTCAGGTCTGCCCCAGGTCCAGGGAATTCCCTTCTGAAGGAGTCGGTGGAGGGGTTCTGCGACCGTTGCCTTCTGTCTCAAAAAAATAGAATAAAAATTCAGAAGACCTAAAAAAGCTTGTAGTTCAGTCTTATTGGTTGGTTCAGGTGCTTCGGTAATTGCTTTTAATTTATCAGTTGTGGGGTGGATGCCCTGGCTATCTATTCTATATCCTAGAAATTCAATGCTAGTGGTGCCCCATACACACTTGTCTGCTTTTACTCTGAGGCCCTTGGATTGGAGTCGTTGTAGGACAGCCCTGATTCTCTGGTTCAATTGGGGAATGGTTTTAGCCGAAATTAGTATATCATCGAAGTAGGGTATGGTTCCTTCAAGCCCCGTTAACACTCGCTCCATTAAGCTCTGAAAAATCCCAGGGGCTATGCTTACCCCGAATTGCAATCTTGTGCATCGGAAAGCACCTCTGTGCGTGACAATTGTCTGAGCCAAAGAGGTAGGCTCATCGACCGGAAGCTGCAGGTATGCCTGAGCAAGATCGATCTTTGCAAAGACTTTTCCCTCTCCTAGGGAGTGTAGGAGGTGCTGAACTACTGGTATGGGATAGGGGTGATGCTGAAGGGCCTTATTAATAGTAGACTTGTAGTCTGCACAGACTCTTAGCGAACCGTCCGGTTTCAATGGTGTGACAATTGGAGTCTCCCATGGCCCTTGCTCTACAGGGACTAGGATTCCTTGAGCAATAAGTTGATCTAACTGATGGTCTAGTTTAGGCAGTAAAGGTAAAGGAACCCTTCGTGGTTTCAGGCGAATGGGCGGAACCTTTGGGTCTATGGAGAAAGAGATAGGGTCCCCCTTATAAGTTCCCAAAGTGGGGCTGAATACTTCAGGAAACTCATGTACAAAATCTGGGGTATCAGAGGGGGACTGTACTAAACAGATGCCAGAGATCTCAATACCTAAGGGGGCCATCCAGGTTAACCCAAGGAGGGAATGCCTTGCCCCATCCACTATTACCAAAGGTAGGGAACATTTAACAGATTTGAACTGTACAGGAATATCAATTTTACCCAATACAGGGATTACATGTCCCTGGAAATCCCTTATAATCAAAGCAGTTTGAGTTAACTTAGATTTACAGACATGTGGCATATACATTTTAAATTTGTCCCAAGGCATAATAGAGTGCCTAGACCCGGTGTCCAGTTCTAAATCACAAGGCTTGCCATTTAAAAGTAGAGAAATAATGATTTTGGTGCCTTGCGTTGAATTTGCGCAATTTACGTAAGTTTGACAGTTACCTCTGTTGTAGTCGCGGTTAGCGGCTGAGTTGTTTTTCCGGGTAAAAGATCTTGGAGGCCGGTTTTCACGGGCCTGTGGAGCCTGGTAGGAGAAACGCTGTTGGCGCGGAGCGGAAAAGGTTTCTTCTGGCTGGGGAGCCCGGCAGGCCTCAGCGATGTGACCGCGCCGATTGCAGCGGCGACAGATGGCTTCCTGAAACGGGCAGCAAAGTCGCGGATGATTTCCCCGGCAACCTGGGCATGGAGCTTGTGTGCGAGGGTATCTCGGTTGTCGTGAGGGGTCGCTGGGAAGCAGGAGGCAGGAATCGTCGGTGGCGGCTGGAGGGCTGAGGTCGTCGGCTGGATCAGCTGTGGAGGAGATTTTAGAGACGGTTTCTTTGTTGACGTGGCTTTGGAGGTCTTTGGCAGCCGCTTCGGCGACCTCGGCTGTCTGGGCAAGCTTGATGACGGTTTGCAAGGTAGGTTCGTCCTCGGTGAGGAGTTTGCCGCGTACGGTGGCGTTTTTCATGCCGAATATGATCGCGTCTGTTAGTCGAGCTTCTGGGCTGTCAAAACGGCATTTTGACAGTACGGTTCGGAGTCTTGTGGCGAATTGATTAATAGACTCAGCTTCCCGTTGGGCCATCCTGGAGAACTGATGGCGGTATACCACAGCTGGCTTCGTGGGTTTGAAATGACCCGCAAGCTTGGATTGTAAGTCTGGCCACGGCACGTTCTTGGCAGGAAGCGGATCATGTAGGCTTCCCAAGACGCTTTTTCGGGGTCGAAGTAGTCGGGTGCTCGGCCGATCTGCGAAGGATTCATCTTGCTTGTAGGTTCTCTCCGGTTCTCGTCGCCAGTGAAATGTATTGAGACGCCAGACGAAGTGCTAAACAGTGGTTCCCTTTATTCAGCTCTTTCCGCAAGTGACAATCAGCTGGGAACTCACGGCCGGCAATGAGAAACTCGGCTCTATTTATACTCTTAAGGCTCGCGCCAAAAGAGCTGTCCTGCGTCTGAGCCAATCAGACGCCTCCTAGCATTTCCAATCTGCCTGGTAACAGCATTCACCTCAGGCAACTATTTACATGGCATATTAACATACTCAACAAATATATATAAATACTTTATTGTCATTGTATGTGTATACAAAGTATACACATATAACGAAAGTCACATGATGCCTAGAGACCAGTCCAAACACACATTACAATCCCCAAAAACTGCCCCACCCACCACAGATTATCCACCCTGAACAACTCAAACATTTACAAAACAGACCAAGTAATACTGTCCAACAGCTCACTGATGGTGACCCTGATGGTGAGTCTTCAGAGAGGGGCGGCATACAAATCTAATAAATTATTATTATTATTATTATTATTGTTGTTGTTGTTGTTGTTGTTGTTGTTATTATTATTATTATTATTATTATTATTATTATTATTATTATTATTATTATGTCAGTACAACACAGCAAAAGAAGACCACTATGCTGGATTTTGTATTTCATCACCAGTTGGGCGCTTCCCAAGCACCTAGGACTGCATGATGTAGCGGCGAATTATGTTTGCAGATCCCAGTAAAGCGGCCTTTTGCAATTGACAGATGGAGATTTTGTAAATTCCAATGGTTTTCAAATGTCCGCTGAGATCCTTTGGTACTGCGCCCAGCGTGCCAAGTACCACTGGGACCACTTTCACTGGCTTATGCCAGAGTCATTGCAGCTCGATTTTTAGATCTTCGCATTTCACTAATTTCTCTAGCTGCTTCTCCTCAATTCTGCTGTCTCCTGGGATTGCGATGTCAATGATCCATACTTTCTTTTTCTCTACGATCGCAATGTCTGGCGTGTTATCCTTCAGAATTATTATTATTTTCACCGTTAAGTGCAAGTATAGCTCTGGGATAAAAACTATTCAGGAACCGTGTGGTCCGGGTTTTAATAAAAAGCAGACAATGTGATATATGCCTACCACTAGTTAAAATGTTACGTTTTTGGTGCAACCAAGAACAATGTATTGCCTCAGAGCTCCCAGAACCACAAATGTAGCACCTGTCACTACTTCATTAAAGTATCCATATCCTTTTCTGCATCTGTTTCAACATCTGCTGCTACTGCCTGATCCTTGAAACCAGAAGGCTGGTTTGATAAGTTGTCAAGCTGGGCTGCACATTCCAAATAACTTTTTTAAAAAACTGAATTCAAAACACTGCACAGCCCTATAGAATAACCAGTGATGGGATGCAATACATCAAATTCATACATGGGTGAAACCTTTATTCTGGTCTTTCTAATATGCAATTCCATATCCTCTTTCTAATATGCAATTCCATATCCTTGTCCTAAAGTATAAATCTTTTATGATAAGCTGAAAAGTGAGTCTTGAAAAGTTCTGTGGTTTGCAAATTGCAGGAGGAGATTGTTATCACTTTGTACATTCATTAATGCACGACCGGTGGCTTAAACCGCCAGCCGAAATTGCCTACGGAGCAAGGGGGGACGCTGACGCAGCTCTTTTTGAGCTCCGAACTTCCGGGTTCCTTTGGAACCCGGAAGATCAGCTTCTGGCAGCATGCCAGGGAAAGCGCGCTGCCTGCTGGATGGGGGAGGTCCGCGATCGCCCTATTTAAGGGCGATCTGAAGAGGACCTCCCCCTCCATGGTCCTTGGCTTGTAAGCGAACACCCGCCCACCCTCCGCTATTAGCAGTGTGTCCTATGGAGGTCGCCTCGGGGCCGAATAGGAATTTTTTGCGGCCTCCCCTTTAGAGGCGGCTGTTTTTTCGCCTATTCCACACTGACGGTGCAGACTGGATTGGTTAGGGGGTGCGGCGCACTTAGATATCAGTATAGGCCTCCCTTTGGTCATTGGGGTTTGGCAGGTTAGGGGCGGAAATGGGCAATTAGAAGCAACTGCGCATGCTCCTTTGGGCATCCTTTAAAGGGTGATGGACCGCCTCTCTCCAGGAACTAGAGGTTGGAGCAACTTCGGGGATTGGAGAGAGGATGTCAATGGGAATCACCGGATCCAATTTCCCACGGGGATTGGAGGGTGAACTCCTCCCACACGATGAAGGGGCGTGGCTTGGATCCAGGTGAAGGTGGTACCTTCACCTGGTTCAGCAAGGAGTTTTTGCTCAATGTTGCCAAGGAATTTTCTGGTAGGAATTTCCGCCCCGTTAGTTTTGGCCTCTGCAGGTCCTTAGTTCATGTTTGAATTTAAATATTTAAATTGACGTATTCAAATTTATTTAAATTTATGTTAATTTAATAAAATGACCCTTAATTAATCCACAACACGTCTCAGCATCTTTACTCCGCTTCCGGGGGGCAAATGGGAAAAGCAGCAAAGTGGCAGAATTGAAACAGTTAACAGAGTAACAGAATTAGAGTTGGAAGGGACCTTGAAGGTCTTCTAGTCCAATCCCCTATAACATACAAAGAAGGAAAATCTGTACCATTTCAGACAAATGGTTGTCAGTCTCTTTTTAAAAGCCTCCAGTAATGGAACATCCACAACTAATACATCAACCAAGTCTCCCTTTTTTCTGTCAGTATTCTAGAAACCTTATTCCTTAAAGGCCCAGTTTATAGAGCTAACACTAGCATGGTTTAGGAACCGAAATCTCAAGATTTATCTGTCCTACCCTCACTGAACTCTGAGATCAATGTTAGTACTATGTATAAAACAGTTGGCTTTGCAATATATAAACAAGCTAACAATGAATGTTTGTTTGTATCGAAGTACTATAGCTTTAAGTCATAGTGTTGCAAATTGCCATAAGAGGGAGGCAGAAAACATGATTCTCTTACAGATTGGTTGATGTAAGAGAATTTTAAAGAGTTATTTGGTTTTATTGGTGTAGGGTTACCTCTTAAGTGATTTTCATGAAATGTGTTTTTACTGGTTTGCATGAATTTGGAATTTCCTATATAGTTATTTTTAACATACTTTAATTTTGTATTTTGAATTTGTGAAATATAACTGTTTTATAAAGTTTTCTATCCTAAAATTCAGGCTATTGAAAAAAATTGATTTCTCTTCCCTTCCTCCTCCTCTTTCTCTTACTTCTAGTTCTTTTTATTGCTGTATCACATGATCAAAATACAGATTTTGTTTTCTCTTTTCTCTACTCCATTTCAATCAATATACGTCAGAACATGGGCTTATATTAGATGTTTCCATTTTTATCAGTCTTCTGCCATATGTTGATTGCATCTTTGTATTTAATATTATTTCACTATGGTGGCTTTTGTATCTTTGACAACCATTTTGTTCTCCTTATGATTTGTGAATATGAATGAGCAATATTTCAATCATTTATATTCCAAGAATTTTTCATTTGAGTAGCCAGTACACTCTCGACTGCACCTTTTTAAGGCTCTCGTTTGGTCAAAAAAAAAAATCACAAAAGCTTAATGCCAGATTATTATTTCTGGCATTCAGTCATCAGCAAGTAACATTTTACGTTAAGATGTGATTCCCAGATACTAAGCACCAGAAATAATTGATCATCATGACTTTCCATTGTGAATTTCAACTTTCATTTTCTTTTCTGAACAACACATTTAGTCAGTTACATGTACCAATTACTATGGTACATAAAAACAGGGTTGCTCTGGCTATTGTGTTCCTCGATAGATTTACTCTCAATGCCCTTTCTAGGACAAAGCTGGTGAATTAGAACTTTAATGCTGTGCTCTCTCGCTCTCTCTCTCCCCCCTCTCTCTGTGTTTGTGTGTGTGTGTGTGTGTGTGTGTGTGTTTCCTTCCCTGCTACCCCCATCCAGCAGCCACCAAGATTTTTTATTCTGGTTGTAAATTGAAATTGTGCCATTGTAAAATCTTGTTAGGATTTTAGCATGAATTGGAGAACAGTACTGGCTCCACCCTTCGTTTCTTATAGTTGTTTTCCTTCTACAACTAATGGCCGATAGAAATATTAGGAGCAGGGTCAGAGGGCTGGGTTTGGATTCCGTAAGCAAATTCATAAACACTTGCCTAAAGTTTTGCTTGTGTTTTCTTTTGGAAAGCAGGGGGATGATTCGACTTGCCAAAGAATAGCACAAGAATACAGAGCAAAAAATTCACATTCAAGAGCCCATTGGAAGATGCAGAAAGCCTCATGAGTATTCTTGCATAGAAGGCAGAATAAAAGCATTTGAACAGTAACTGGAACAGAAGGCTTGGTTTTGCCTACTGCTGCGGTCCGTATATCAGTGCTGAAATTGGACATTAATTAGCACTTTATTTGCGGTGTGCTCCTTTTCTTCCAAATATTTCCTTGGGGGCCATGACAGCCATTTCCTGCCCTTTCATCTTTTTCCCCCCCTAGTGATTGAACTATTAGCCTCCTGTACCTGTGATAGAATGAATATTAGCCACTTATGGGAGAACCAAAGCGCTAAACAGCCCAGGACACATGTAGGAATAAAGGACCAAATTAAATGAAAGTTACAT
This sequence comes from Erythrolamprus reginae, assembly GCF_031021105.1. NCBI lineage: Eukaryota > Metazoa > Chordata > Lepidosauria > Squamata > Dipsadidae > Erythrolamprus > Erythrolamprus reginae. Next base: position 186,430,080 of record NC_091952.1, on the reverse strand, counting down.
CTGACACGGGCCGAAGGAGAAAAATATCACATTATTAAAAAGGAAAGGAAGGGGGGGAAGTCAAAATTCAAGTGTGAAAGTGATTTGTGCAACCTTTTCTTCCTTTCTTTCTTAAATACTGTCGGGCCTTGAGGATGTTCTTAAGATCTCAGTGGCTTGACAAGAACCTTATCATTCATGCAATGGATTTTTCTAAGCCAGATCCAAAATGACTGAAAATTAAAAGCATTCATGGCTGTTTTCTTGAGCCGGGCAGCAAAGTGCAGAGCAATGTAGCATATTCCAACAAAGCACTTAACCATGTAATTAAATCAGAAGCATTAGAGTAGCTCATTTGAAATTAACTGGAGCTGCTTAAATGCTAGGCCTTATCATTATTATTCATTTATATAGCACATTGAGCATTCGGAATGCTATACTGCCCTTATCGGATTTATCCATGGTCATTATTATTCCCATTTTATACTTCAGGAACTGGGAATGAAAGACACCAAACCTTGTCCAAGTCTACCTATCGTACTTCAAGCTCATCCATTGTACTATGTCACACACAGTTAAATCTCTTAACTATTGAATAACAAAGAAACTTTGTTTTTACACACTTCAATTGAGAGATATATGTAGTTTGATCACAGGTGTATGGAGAACTGTGCAGCTATAAATTATAGTCAGCTGTGAATGTATGCTGAATGCATTATACTATTATATACTATACTATTATATTATATTATATTATATACTATTATAGTATATACTATTATATTATATTATATACTATTATATACTATTATTATTATTATTATTATTATTATTATTAATGAAAACATACAAATGTCAAAATCCATCTTTCTAACATACTGCAATATGGTTCATGATTTATTATTATTATTATTATTATTATTATTATTATTATTATTATTATTATTATTATTATTATTAATTGGATTTGTATGCCGCCCCTCTCCGGAGAAGAGTAATCACATAAATTGTATGTCTAGGTGCAAGTGTTCATATATGTGTGTACAGAAATATATAAACATTCTTTCATGAAGTAAATTATGGTACACACAAGGAGCAATTTATGGGTTTTTTGTAATTTTTTTCTTTTTCTTTTACACATATCCATATAAATGTCAATGCATATACCTTACAATCATATCACAAACAGCATCTTAATCCATATTTTCCATTTCTATATCCATGTTTACACCTTTTTTATGATCAAATTAATAGTCTGCATTCAAATCCCATTTTCTCACTCCCC